>NC_000067.6:98744603-98989603 GCF_000001635.26 Mus musculus
CTCTGTAACTCCTTCTATGGGTGTTTTGTTCCCAATTCTAAGAAGGGGCAAAGTGTCCACACTTTGGTCTTCATTCTTCTTGAGTTTCTTGTGTTTAGCAAGTTGTATCTTATATCTTGGGTATTCTAAGTTTCTGGGCTAATATCCACTTATCAGTGAGTACATATTGTGTGAGTTCTTTTGTGATTGGGTTACCTCACTCAGGATGATGCCATCCAGGTCCATCCATTTGCCTAGGAATTTCATAAATTCATCTTTTTAATAGCTGAGTAGTACTCCATTGTGTAAATGTACCACATTTTCTGTATCCATTCCTCTGTTGCGGGGCATCTGGGTTCTTTCCAGCTTCTGGAAAATTTAGGGAGTCTTTTTCTATTATTCATCACTTTTTTTTATTATTATTATTTTTTTTGTCAAAAGATCTCTCCTTGAAAGAAGAGCACAACAATTTACCTACACTGGCTGACATCTTTAAAAACACTATTGCCATTACATCTACAATCCTGAGATTGCAAGTACATGCTACTAGGATGGAGTATTTTCTTTTTTGTCTTTCGTTCTGTTTTTTAATATGGCTTGTAGTAGATCAACTCAGGGTCCTCTTCTTGAGCAGGAAACACTTAACTAACTGAACCATAGTTCAGACCTAGTAGATATTTTTACTCTGCTTCCCTCAAATGATTGATTTCAATTTCTTAAAGCCTTTTCTATCCTGGTATGTGTTAATATCCCCCTACTCAGACTTTCTGGCCCTATGATAATAAAACAATTGAAGGTTAAGTATATATTTATAGGCAAGTCACTTTACTTCATAAATTCTATTTATTTATTTATTTATTTATTTATTTATTTATTTTATTATCTGTGTATGTATTGTATGCATACAAAACATGACATATGAATGGAGCCCAGAGGACAACTAGCAGTAGTCAGTCACTCCATCCACCCTATGGTTTCTGGAGATCAAACTCAGGTTGTCAGAGTTGGTGAGAAGCATCTTTCTCAGCCGAGCCATCTGGCAAGTCATTATTTTACTTTATTATGTTTTTATGTACTCACCCACAAAATGAAGATTGGATGCAAAATTACCCCTAAAACACATCTCTTTACTGTAAAATCTTTTGATTTTGTAAAAAAATAGGAGAAGCTGTAGCCAGAAGCTGCACAGACTTTAGCACATGCTTGATTCAAAGGCAAATTACCTCAGGTGAAATATCTTTTAATTCTCTTTTTTCCTCTTGGGTAAGTTCATGATGCTCCACAGTAAGTGAGGTTTTATTTTCCAGAAAGAAAGGAGACCTTAAAAGGCAGAAACTTTTCAATAACACCTTTATTGTTATCTGGGTTCCACTCACTGGCAAAACATCCTTCTGCTTTTTGCATTTCAATGTCCCATTTCCTTTCAGTGAGACCAATCAAATTAAGCCATCACACCACCAGAATTACCCTCCTCTCATGGAGGAAATCTTGAAGCATAAAAGTGTTAAATATTCATATTCATTCTCCTCCCTTTCAACCAAACAAGCACACTAACTGCTGTAACTCTTAATGGAAAACAGACATATAACACACTCCTGAGAAGAAATGCTTGGGGAAACAGTTGATAGTCCTCTTTTTTTTTTTGGCATCCACCACTAAAAATATCTGTGTGTTTGTCATTTTCTTCCTTTCTCTTTTCTCTTCTATTGAGGGAGTAAGAAGAGCAAGAGTAGAGAAAGGAAGCAATTATTACTGATATACTGACTAAAACCACCAAAGATTTCAATTTGTATATGTTTTATCCTGTATCCAATGATATTTCTTTATTTATTCCAAATTCAATTAAATCTGTCTCCATAGAATATGTCAATGTCAAAGACAGATTAATTACTTCTGTGTTGAAGAACTCTCACCGTCTATGAGATCACTTCAGAATCCCTTCCATGTTCTGCAGCTTTCAGCTCAGGCCTCCTGGTCTTCTCTTCTCTATTGTCCACAGTAAGTGATCTGTCTCAATCAGTAATCTTTTGATGCTGTCATCATTATTTATGCATCAAACTTACACAGTCTGATTATCAGTAATATTAAGAGATATACAGCCTTAAGAGTAATCTTCCAACCAGAAGGTCTTTCTTATAAATGGCCATGAATTCTCTGTGGTGAAGAATTGGGAATAGAAAACTTACCTTCTCATCTTGGTGTTCCTCTTTCACTGAGCAGAAGTTTAAAAAGTATTGGTATCAATAATCTTTATCTATATATTGATCTATGTGTCTCTATATGTGTTGTGCTAGAATTGTGGCTGGTCTAGATAGATCACACCAGGCTAGTACAGTTCCATGGGAGAGAGGTTTATTGTGGGGAAGAAAGGGAAAAGGGGGCAATGAAAATGAAGGGGGAAAGAGAAAGAGATGGTCAGGATGGTCTGCCTTTTATTTAGGATGTGATGTAACTGCACAGAGGTAAAGGTGAGAGGTAGTCCAGGTGGATGTTGGAAATGTATGGCGATTGCCATGGCAACACTTTCAAATGACTCTGTCATCTATGGGTGACATCACCATCATTGCTGGATTTGGAGATGACCCATGACTGTAAAGCCAGTTTCTGACTGTAGAGCTAGTTCCTGATGCCAACAATATGTATATATTGTCAATGGGCATATATCCGGGTATTTATATATTAATGTGATTACTAATTCTACACAACTCTTTCAATATCTCTACTTATGCAAGCATCATTTCTAACATCTATCACCTATAGTCTTTCAATCTATCCATCATTTATGTATCTATGTATATTTGTATCATCTCTCACACATCTATCTATATATCTGTGTATCTATGTATCTATGTGTTTACCTATCTATATCTATCATCTATATATCTAAACTATTGAATGTCTATATTTATCCACTTATCATCTCTGTCTAATCTATAAAACATCTATCATATATCTATCATCTATCTAATCTATCAATCATCTACCTATAATAAACCATCCATCTATATCTGTCATCATCTTTGTCTCTGCTTCTCACATTTATCTATTACATTTCTCTTCTCCATTTATCTATGTGAATATTATCCTCACCTAAGCTTTGAAGCTTTCCTTCTGTAAGTATTGAGGGCAAAGATCAGGCATAGCTTAGTTGTGAAACTCTTGAATTGACCCAGAACATAAAAATCAATGACACCTTTAAACAAAGTTCTGGTCATGCTTAGTGACCTGATGTCACCTCATACTATTTAATGCCATGTAGCATGCAAGGAACAAGGACTCTCACAGAGTTCAGATTCTCACTCATCCTCTGTTTCTTGTGTAACTCTAGGATAATTGCTTCCTCAGATTCTTTATGCATGTGTCCCAATTTGTAAATATATGTTATACTAGCGACTAACTTGCATGTTGCTATGAAGACTAAATGAGTTAACCTCAGGGAAGACTAAGAAAATTGCCAGGTACATGTAAGGCTGTTTAGTAATGCTTCATATTTATTAGTCATATTCTAAACCTATCTTTATAATTCAACCCTCATTGTTTGATTGAAAAATCTAGCAATATTGTCTTCAGAGTCAGAGATCTGAACCTTGATTCTGTCAACCACTTGACATTATGGTCTTTATGGAGGAACAGGATGATGGATTGCAGATGTTATAAAGAATGATGTCTTTGAATACCTCAGTAAACTCTTAGGAGATCTTGGATCCTTCTCTGACTTTATGCAGTCTGATTCTGTAAGCACACTCGACAAATGGAACCTTGTTTTGTGATTTACTGAATCTCTGTTCTCTCCTTTTCCCTACTGCAAAGTATATCTTATTTTTCTAGTTGCCAAGACAAAATACCTAACAAAATAAACTTAAAGAAGAACAGTTTTATTTTGTCCCCAAGTCTGAGGGTATAGTCCATCATATCAGCAGGAGAGTGAAATATCTGATTGCTTCCTATCCACAGTGTGGAAGCAGAGAAGTGAATGTTATTTACCATATGAATTCTGGCTTTTTATTTAGTCTGGGTCCTCAGATCATGGGATGAAACCACTCACAGTTAGAGGGAGATTTTCCATCTCTGGTAGCACAGTATAGAAACTTCTATGCCTGGATGTTTGTTTTCTGGTTAACTATAAATTTCATCAAGTTAATAATCAAGATAAGGTATCATACAAAGATAAACATATAGTGAACATATGGGCATGTAAAAAAAACTTGTTGAGTTTATTTAACTCAAAAGATAGTCTGAATTATCCTTCAAATAGTTTCTCTTGTCTTTAGACAAAGTATACAATCTGTATGCCAGATCTGGCTTTAGGATTTAGCCCCCAGATACATTCATTTTTCATGGAATGAGGCCTTCCAAGGGCATAGTTCTTACTAAAATCCTCTGTTTCTAGCCAAGTGGCAAGACTGCCTGAATAGAATCTAATGCAATGTTCTTGGCTTAGAGGCATCACTAGAGAGACCTCTTGATTGCCTGTAAAGATACATCAGGTGGCGCTGTTGGGCCAAATTTAACACATGGGCCCATATTGATGAATGTACTCAAATAGCTGAATGTCGTTTCTATTATGAAGTCTTCCAACTGACTCTGTATGGCCAGGATGATTGGCACAATGTGACTCAGCCTTTTGCCTCTCAGTTCCTAATGTGAAGATGTGGGTTGGGTCAATTAAATTGTGTTTCCCCATGAATTATATTTAAATCTTATTCATGTTTTTGCTTCTCACTGATATAATGACAAATTTCACATACAATATTTTTAGTATATTTTCCTGTGTATCATGTAAATGCATGTGCATATTTTTGTGTGTGAATGCAGGTGTGTGCCATGGTATAAATTTGAGGTCAGAAGACAATCTCAGTTGTGCTCCTCAATTTCTACCTTGTCTGAAAAAGTTTGTAGTTGTAGTTGTTTGCCTCCACATGTACCAGAATATCGGGCCTGGGTGCTTCCAGGAATTCACCTGGTTTTGCTTCATATCATACTGCAAGAGCATATTATCATATTTATCTTTTATTTCTATACTGGGAACTTTAATCAAATCCTCTTGCTTGAAGAGCAACCTCCTTACCCTTTGATTCATTTTTACAAATGCTAGACGTAATTATTATAGCATGAATATTTATAACTGATAACTCTCATGGTATCACAGAAAGAACAGGGATATTTAGGCCTCCTGTGACTTGACTAAATGTTGGATATTTGAGATTTTCTTATTTGTGTTACTTGGCTTCTTTGCTTGCAGACTTAACCACACAAGTATTCTGGAAAAAGGGGTTAAAGGCAGAGGTTTTAAATAGTCAATGAATCATTCATGAACATTGTGGAACAAAAAGACTGGAAATAACCCACATCATGTCATCAAGAAACTGAGTCTTCACTCCTGAAGTTGCAAGACATATAGTCAAAAGAGAAAAGGGGACAAACGGGACATAGAAATTCAAAGGTTAAAACAGTGTGAGCCCTGTGCAAACAAAAGTCAGTATTTGGTATAAATAGTCTCTTCTTGGTATCAGGTTGGAAAAAAGATAATACATGCCCTCAGACTTCCCTGTCCTGCTGGAGAATAAAGACTGCCTGCATCAATCCAGCATCACTATTTGTCCCAAGAAATTCAGAAGGAGAGGTATTTATTTTTGTTTTTGTGAATTTTTACTGTAAACTTCTCTTATCATGTCATGTTCTTGAACACTTGGTATCGTCCTGGTGCTCCTGTTTCATAAAGGTGTTGAACCTTTAAGAGGTGGTGCATTGTCAGAGAACTAATGGCACTGGGAGTGGACCATGGGGTTATATAACCTCACCCCTTTTTTTGTTAATGGAGTGCTTCCTGACTATGGACTAAATGTGAACAGCTACCTCATGTCCCTGCTGCTGTGTTATTTTTGCTGTTTGGCTTTATCACTAATTAAACTGTGAGTCACAATAAGCCCTTCCTCCTTTGAGTTGCTTCTGGTCAGAAGATTGGTAATAATAGGAAGGAACCACTAGGGTCCCTGCACTAAATTTGTATACAAAGCCTCTCAATTTTTATTTATGGCATAAGATTCTTGTCTCATTTCTGTTGTGACAAAAATCCTGAAAAGAAAAGATAGCCCAGAGGAGGAATGGGTGTATTTGCCTTACCCTCTCATGACTCTGTCCATCACTATGGGGAAGTCAAGGCAGGAACCCAGGCAACTAGTTACATCACCATGACTGTCAAGAGTGAAAGCGCCCATTCTACCACTTGCTTGGTTGTAGTTATCCATCTTCACTCTTACACATCCTACGGTCAGCTGCCTGTGAAATGCTGCCTTCCACAGAGAACTGGTACTTTTTGTATCAAGTAAAAAATCAAGCCAATCTCTGCACAGATAGACCAACATTTTCCCCAAGTGAGCACAACTACTAAGTATGATGAGGATACTACCCTTATTCCCCTCAAGACATAGTAAAACATATACATTAAGATTACACACCTTTCAAGTTATGCATTACCTGATCCTTGCTTAGGAGTGAAAAAAAAAATCATTGAATATTTGCTTCAAACTGACAAAATTGAATCTAAACAGCACATTTGTTGCATTTGTTGTCTATTTTCATATATTTATGCTTAATAACCAAAAAGTACAATGGCAACTGTGCAGGGATTCTAAATAAATTAAGGATGTCCTCAAAAAAAAAAAAATTAAAAGGAAAGCTGCTTCACAACCCAGGCTAGATCAGGGGTCCAATAACCTCACATACTCTACAGCCTGCCTGCCTTTCAAGAGGTCTGCAATAACAGGTGAGACTTTTCTCTTTGCCCAAATTCCCATGCTGGCTGAGACACCCAAAAAGCTCAATAGGACCTATCCTGCTTAGCTCCACCTTCCTGATACCCTCCCATATGCGACATGTAGCCTGCCTATCTCCAGGGTGGTATGCAATAACCAAGGACAAAGGAAGTATAACTTTATCAGGGGCATTAGCGTCTTATCTACAACTGGGACTGATCCTGCCCCTGGAGCATTAGAGACTGCCTGTTTCTCAGGAGGAACATACTGGCCAGCAACACAGAAGGTCTGACTTAACCAAGGACACAGGATGCCTGCTCTAAACAGAGGCAAAGGAGTTCCCACCTAACAAGACACAGTACTGACTGCCTCCCAGGACACCAGATGTAACCCAGATCACAGAGCTTCCTGCAAGGAGGCTTGACCCCAGAGATAACCAGATGACAAAAGGCAAACATAGGAATAAAAGTTACAGAACCTAATGGAATTTGCCACCTCCAGAACTTCATTCTTTCACGAGAGGAAGCCCTTATATCCTAACATCCCTGAAAAGCAAGATTTTGACCTAAAATCCCAATCTGATGAAGATCATAAAAACCATTAAGGAAGATATAAATGACTCTCCTAAAGAAATACAGGAAAACACAGATAAACAGGTAGAAGTCCTGAAAGAGAAAACAAATAAATCTCTTTTTTCTGTTTCTTTTTTCTCTTCTTTCTTTTCTTTTCTTTTCTTTTCTTTTCTTTTCTTTTCTTTTCTTTTCTTTTCCTTTCCTTTCCTTTTCTTTTCCTTCTTTCTCTTTCTTTCTTTCTTT
The DNA here is from genome assembly GCF_000001635.26 of Mus musculus. NCBI lineage: Eukaryota > Metazoa > Chordata > Mammalia > Rodentia > Muridae > Mus > Mus musculus. Next base: position 98,752,153 of record NC_000067.6, read on the forward strand.
CTTTCTTTCTTTCTTTCTTTCTTTCTTTCTTTCTTTCTCTCTATCACTCTCTTTCTATTTCTTTCCTGCTTTCTGTTAAACTCCAAATTTTATTCCCTCCTAGTCCACCCTCCAACTGCTCCACATCACTTACTTGCTTCCTGCACACACACACACACACACACACACACACACCTTGTCTCCATGAGGATGTTTTCCCCAAACACACACCTGCACTCCACCAGACTTCTAAACTCCCCGGTGCCTAATTCTCAAGAGACTGGAGACCCTACAAATTAATCTCTTAAAGGAATTTGGTAAAGTACAATCAAGCAGGGGAAGAGATTGAACAAAATGTTCTGAGACCTAAAAATGGAAGTAGAAATGTTAAAAAAAAACACACATGGATGGAACCATGGAGATGAACAATTCAGGAAAGAGATTAGGAGCTTACCATAGACTAAGACTGGACTTCAATAACAACCAAAACAACAGAAAGCCCATATACTCATGGAAACTGAATAACTCTCTGCTCAATGATAACTTGGTCAGGGAAGAAATAAAGAAATAAAAGACTTCATAAAAATCAAAGAAAATGAAGAAACAACATACCCAAACTCATGAAACACAAGGAAAGCAGTGTTAAGAGGTAAATTCCTAGCACTAACTAACTTCACAAAGTAATTCAACAGGTTCCATTCAAGAAACTTCACTACACACCTGGAAGCTCTGGAACAGAAAGAAATAAACACACCCAAGAGTAATAGACAGGAGGAAATAATCAAACTCTGGACTGAAATCAATCTGTTAGACAAAAAGGAAGGATACAAAGAATCAACAAAATTAATAGCTTGTTCTTTTAGAAAATCAGCAAGATAGATAAACCCTTAGCAAAACTAACAAAATGGCACAGAGACAATATCCAAATTAACAAAAACAGAAAAGAGAGACATAACGACAGAAACTTTGGAAATTAAAAAAACTCATTAGAACCTACTACAAAAGCTTATATTAAACAAAACTTTAAAATCTAGAAGATATAGGTGACTTTCTAGACAGATACAGATATCAAAAAGTTAAATCAAAATCAGGCAAACTAAAGAGTCTCATAGCTCCTAACAAAATAGAAATAGTCATTGAAAACCTCCCAATCATGCAAAAAAGAAAAAGAAAAAAAAAAAAAGAAAAAAAAGAAAGAAAGAAAGAAAAAAAAAAAAGCTCAGAGTTAGATGGTTTAGTACAGAATTCTACCAGACCTTCAAAGAACAACTCATAGCATTACTACTCAAATTATTCCACAAAATGGAAACAGAAGGAACACTACCTAATTCATTCTACAAAGCCACAGTTACTCTGATAGCTAAACCATACAAAGACCCAACAAAGAAAGAGAATTTCAGGCCAAATATACTGATAAATATCGATGCAAAAATATTCAATAAAATTTTCACAAACTGATTCCTAAAACACATCAAAACCAACAATCACCAAGATCAAGTAAGTTTTATCCCAGAAATGCAGGCATGGTTTGTTATATGAAAATCCATCAACATAATACACTATATAAACAAATTCAAGGAAGAGAAATCACAGGATAATTTCATTAGATGCTAAAGAAAGCCTTCAACAAAATACAACACCTGGCCATGTAAAAAATCTTGGGGAGATCAGGAATTCATGGCACATGCCTGTACATAATAATATACATAATATAAATAATATATTTACTATATATAGCAAAGCAACAGCCAACATCAAACTAAATGGAGAGAAACTAAAAGCAATCCCATTAAAATCAATGTCAAAAAAACAAAAACAAAACAAAACAAACAAAAACAGGTTGTGTGTTCTCTCCCTATCAAGTATAATACTTGAAGTTCTAGCTAGAGCCATTAGACAACAAAAGGAGATCAAGGGGATATGTGAGATGCCTGACTTGCCAGCAAGACGTTTATTGGGAGAGCATTGACTGCGTAGGTGAAAGACTCTGAGCCCCAGAACTGGTGCTGCTTATATAGCCCTAGGAATGACATGTCCACACCTGATTGGTTGTGCCCTCAGCACCTCATTCACGTGCCTCGTGTCAGGCAGTGACTCAGCAAAAACTCTATGGCACATGCGCACATTGGTTGTTTACCCATATTCATGGGTGTTGGCTTATTGAAACCAGCGCCATTTTGTAATGGCGTTTGCTTGCAGCTTCCCACATCTCTTGTAATGGCATTTGCGGCTTCCCACAAGGATGCAAACTGGAAAGAAAGAAGTCAAAGTATCACTGTTTGCAGATAATATGATAGTATATATAAGGAATCCCCAAAATTCCACCAGAGAACTTCTACAGCTGATTAACAACTGTCAGATTAACATAGGGAAAAGAGCCAATCTACCCAAAGCAATCTACATTCAATTCAAATTTCAACACAGTTCTTCACAGACATGTCAAAAACAGTTCTCAACTTGATATGGAAAAACAAAAATCCGGGGTAGCTAAAATAATTCTCAATAATAAAACATCTTCTGCGGGAATCACCATCCATGACCTTAAACTATACTGCAAAGTAATATTAATGAAGACTGAGTGGTATTGGTACAGAGACAGAGAGTGTAATCAACGGAATAGTATTGAGATCAAGAAATAAACCCACACACCTATGAAAACATGATATTTGACAAAGAATCCAAAGACATACAGTGTAAAAGAGAAAGCATCTTCAATAAATGGTGCTGGTCTAACTCGCTATCAGTATGTAAAAGAATGAAACTTTACTTATACTAATCACCTTGAACAAAGTTCAAATTTAAGTGGATCAAGGACCTCCACATAAAAAGAGATATACTGAATCTAATAGAATAAAAAGTTGGAAAGAGCCTTGAACTCATTGTCACAGGGGGAAATTTGCTGAACAGAACATCAATGGCTCAGGTTCTAAGATCAACAGTTGATTAATGGAACCTCATGAACCTCAAAAGCTCCTGTAAGGCAAAAGATACCATCAGTAGGACAAATCTAGAATCTAGAGATTAGGGAAAAAAATCTTCACTAACCATTTACCAAATGGTAAAGGGCTAATAACCAAATTATGTAAAAGAACTCAAGAAGTTAACCTCCAAAAACCAAATAACTCAATTTAAAAATAGGTGACAGAGCTAAACAGAAAATTCACAACAGAAGAATCTTGAATGGCTGAGAAGCACTTATAGAAATGTTCAAAGTCATCAGGGAAATGTAAGTCAAAACTACCCTGAGATTCCTCTTTACACCAATCAGAAAAGTTATTATAAAGAACTCAAGTGACAGCACATGCTGGTGAGAAGTGGAGAAGAGAAACACTCCTCCATTCCTGGCTAGATGGAAAGCTGACACAACCATTCTGGAAATCAATCTGGTTGTTCCTTGGAAGATTGGAAATAGTTCTGCCTGAAGAACCAGCTCTATCATTCCTGGTCATACATTGAAAAGATGTCCCACCATAACACAAGGACACATGTGCTACTATGTTCACCATAGCCTTATCTGTAAGCCAGAAATTGGAAATAACCCAAATGTCCCTCTATTGAAGAAACGATACAGAAATTGTGGTTCATTTACATAATAGAATACTATTCAGTTATTAAAAATTGTGATATCATGAATTTTGCAGGCGAATGAATGGAACTAGAAAATATCATCCTGAGTGAGGTAATGCAGACCCAAAAGGACATGCACGGTATGTACCCAGTTATAAGTGGATATTAGCAAGAAAATACAGAATACCTAGGGTACAACCTACAGACTGTAAGAAGTATACCAAGCAGAAAGGCACAAGTGAGGATCCTTCAATCCCACTTAGAAGGGTTAGAAATTAATCATGGGAGGCAAAGGGAAGGAAGGACCTCTGTTGTAGTGGGGAGAGTAGAAACAGGAATGGGTATGGGCGTGCAGGAGTGAAGGCCAGATGGTAGCCTCATGGTTGGGAGGTAGAGGGGAACCCTCTAGAATGTAATAAATGTCTAGGAGATAAGAGACTCTCAGGACTCAATGGGGGTGATCTTAACCAAATGATCAACAATGGGGAAAGGAAACTCAAAAAGTGCACCTTCAGTAGATAGACAGGACCTCAAGTGGAGGGATTACTAACCTACAGTCAAAATTTCTGACCCAGAACTGTTCCTGTCTGGGACAAAACTGCAGGGACAAAAATGAAGACAAGATTGAAGAAAGGAGCCTAGCATGGCTGTCCTCTGAGAAGCTCTACCAGCAGCTGACTGACATAGATGCAGACACATAATCATTGGACTGAAGTGAGGGCTCCTTGAGAGACTTGAGGCCCCAGGGAAGGGGGAGTTCTGGTAGGGGGAGTTCCCTTTGTTGTCAAGGTGGAGGACTGGAATGAGGAAATGTTGGAAGAGGGACTGGGAGGGGGCAATGCCTGGAATGTAAATAAATAAAATAATTAAAAACAAAGAAAACAAAAAAACTCATAGGAAGAACAACAGTATTAACCAACCAGACTGCCACCGCCCCCTCCCCCAAGAGCTCCCAGGAACTAAATAAACCTCCAACCAAAGTGTACCCATGGCTTCCAGCTGCATATATAGCACAGGATGGCCTTGTTCGATATCAATGGGAGCAGAGGACCTTCCTTGGTCATGAAAAGGCTCAATGCCCCAGTGTAGAGGAATGTCAAGGCAGGGAGGCTGGAGTGGGTGGGTGGGTAGGTAGGTGAGCACCCTCATAAAAGCAGGGGGAGGGAGATGGGATAGCGGGTTTATGGAGGGGAAACCGGGAAAGGGGATAACACTCGAAATATAAAAAAATAAAACAGCAAATAAAAAGGAAATAAATGTGTGTATTTGAGCCAGGTTTGCCAAGTTTTAAATTACATCTTCATCTTATGGGTACTCAGGGGAGTTTGAAAAGTGTCCTGCAACTACTAGGATCGCTTTAATGCTCTGTGCAGTGGCATCTAGTTAAATGTCAGTTTCAAGCATCATCCATATTGAAAACAGTTTTGTCTATACCATTGTCACAAAATACAAAGATGAGAGGGAGAAATTTGGCTTTTATTGTTGTTAAAGCATTTTCTGTAATACAACTGTTTGGGAATGAAGTTTTTCTTTGCTGTTCTTTGCCTATTCTCAAATTAATTATGATAATTATAGTTGGCACATCTTATATTCCAACAGAAGGCAACGGCTCATTTCTACTAATCCCGACAATGGGATGGTATTTGTATATCATGTCAGGTTCCAAGAGGCTGGGCACAGTGGGCATTCTGCCATCTAAACAACAAAGAAGAAAAATATCTCTCTCAGTACACAGCAAAAACTTGGAAGCAGAATTTGCTTCATAATGCCTAAGAATAGTTCTATGAATTGGAAACTATAGAGAGATGTGTAAGATTTACAGGCTAACATTGTCTAAATAGTGAGATCACAGATAACTGTGATACAAAAGTAATACTGTAGACATATATACACCAGGAGAGAGAGAGAGAGAGAGAGAGAGAGAGAAACACATTACTAGGTTTGGAGGGCAAGGGGCAATTCGGACCATGTACAACTGAAGCAGCCTCTACTCTCACTCTTGCTATAAAGGAAATACTAACTGTCCTACTACAATTCCTGCTGCAACTTTTTCCCTCTTATGAAAACTAACATATTCCTCCATTGGTCCCTGAATTTCAGGAGAATGACATGTACTTTCATTCCTATTCTCTAAGGAATTTCACAAGCTTCTGGTGGCACAAATGTGCCCCTACCCACTTCCTCACATCTCCTAACTCATAAAATAACAAAATTAGTCACTGTCTTCTTAAATATGTAACTGTTTCCATTCCTCAATTTCCATGTAAGACATAGGGATTACTTGATCACTAACAGGTATTATAAGCTTCAAAAAGATAACATGGGAATCCACTTTTCTCTAAGACCTTTAAGAAGGTTCCACACCTTCTGCATCATGAACTCTTTCTCAGAGGTATTTTCATGCTGTCTGCCCCCAATGTTGATGCGTGTATTCTCCTCAGAGTGCTCTTCCCAATGCTGTCCTTTTAGAGTATTAGTAACTATTCTATTATGTCACATATCTAAAAGAACAATCTCCCCCAATCCCCTGCTTGAGCACCAACTTGAGACTTTCACAATTGCTTTTCACTTTGCATTGTGTGACAGAAAGCAGTGCTTTCTTTCAAATTAAGAGCTGTATGCCAAGAAAACAATGGCAGTTTTTGGTCAAACAAGTGACATGACCAGTGCATAGTTGGTTAAGAGGAAGGTTTTGATTGTATATATGAGTGAGAGAACACCCAGATTCATCTGAGGATTCCAGAGGAAGAAGTAGACCGAATATGGTCAGCAAAATGAACTTGGTCATAAGAGTAGAGAGAAGGGAGAAGAGAGATATGGAGAAAAAGAAAATGGGAGGGCAGGCAAAAACTAAAAAAAGAGCAGACCAAAATAAAAGCATAACCATTATAATATCTTATGAGGAGAATGTGAAGTTATGGGAAGGGAGACTCCTGAGCTGAAGGAAGTTTAAGTTAAATGAGGGAAGGAAAAGGATGAGAAGTGCCAGAACAGCAGGAGGACTTTGAAATGTCTAACAGGTACCTACAATACTTGAGGAAGCCTGGAGGCCATTATGTTCTTGAGTATGCTAATATGCACCACAGACAACCATCTTTTCATTCTGCCAATAAAAATGGCTTAGAGGATAACCAGCTTCTTAAGTTCCTGAGGCTTTTGTATAACTGCTAGAATTTGGAAAAAATGGAGTTTCCTTTGGACTTGACAATTTCCACTGTGAAATACTGATATATGGGCTTCCTCACAACTTTTTTAAATGCATGAAGAAAGATGAGTTGCATCTGCTAAGGGCGCTCTCTTCACCTTCTTGATTCCTGAAGTCATCTGGTACAAAGTCACCATTGTTCTTGTCACCTTCTTCCTCTTGGGACTAGTTGTCATGTGGCCTCTCAATAGCTGGTTATCTATTGTCACACTGTTAAATGCTTTTCCTTTATTTCTTCTTTTGCATTGTATATGCTGTGTAGGTTAGTATTTATGAAGGTACATTCACATGTATGTCCAAATGAGGTTGACATCTATATCTTCCTGCATTATTCTTCATGTTTTGCTTTCAAATAGGCATCTTGCTGAACCTGGTTCTTACAGATTTGACTAATTCAGGCTTCTTATCAGCTCTAGTATCTGCTTAATCCTCACCCTAGTGTTATCATATTTGACTTTTTAACAATGATTTTGGGAGTGTTAACTCAGGTCTTCATGCTCTACAACTACACTTTACCCACCGAGCCATCTTCTCAGGACTGTATGTTCATCTCTTTTCCTGTCCTGTCAAGAAAAAAATGAATTAATTAGCCTTACAAGTACATTGCTATGAAGGATAAAATAGAACTGTTTTGGTGTGTTGGAAATTGGCTTCTGAATGGTTCTGATACACTAGATAGGAGGTGGAGTTGTTTTGCTTTAATATGTACCTCTTAATATTTCCAATACATCACAAAATTACATTTTCATTCCCAATATTCCCTCCCCTCACACTTAATTTGCAAAATGGAAGGACACATGTTTAATCTGTGGCTGAGTGGATCTGTTTATCTGGAAAGTTGTAATGATTTTCATAACGATGCTTTCTTAACTGTGTGAAAATAGGCAAATGTTACACACACATAGGTACATGTGCACACATGCATACATACACACAAAAAATGAATAAATGTAATAAAAACATCTTCTGTTGAAGGAGATCTGAAACATCAAGATCCACCCCAGGAACAGCTCTCTCCCATCCTTTATGTTTTGTGCTCTTCATTGTTTTTCTTCTTTTAAGGAGCTCAGGTGCAGGGGTAAGCATATCTTAGTTACCTAGAATTAGCTAAACTGTTCTGACTTTGGTGTGGAAACCTCTCAGGGTTTCACAAATAATATCTCAGCTTGACAAGAAGAGAAAGGCTTTGTTCCTACAACCAGGCCTATCCAAGAGCTGACTGCTAAAGAGAGATCGTCTCTTAGACTCAAACTTAGCTGTGAGAAGCTCAAGGAGGGAAGTGGACCAACAAATTTAGTCTTAGAAAGTAGCAATGAGGGTTGGGGACCTGGAGGGTAACCACCAGAAAGTCCCAGTTGCCAGAAAAGCAAGAGGTTCCAAGGACCCACTGGGGATGATATTAGCTGAAATACCCAACAAATGGGACACAGTACCTGGAGAAACCATGTCTAGATGTTAGGCACGGTTGCTGATTGAGGGATGGGGCCACCCACCCATCTCAAAATTATTAACCCAGAATTTCTATTGTCTAAAGGGAATACAAGGACAAACAGTGGAGCAGGGACTGAAAGAACAGCCATCCAGAGACTGCCCCACTTTGAGATCCATCCCATATGTAGCCACCAAACCCAAACACAATTTCGATGCCAAGAAGTGATTTCTGATAGGAGCCTAATGTAGCTGTCACCTGAGAGGCTCTTCCAGACCCTTACCAATAAAGATGTAAATGCTTGTAGCCAACCCTCAGACTGAGCATGAGGTCTCAATGGAGGAGTTAGGGGAATGACTGAAGGAGCTGAAGGGATTTGCAACCCCATAGGAAGAACACTATCAACCAACCAGACACCCCTAGTCCCAGGAACTAAACAACCAACAAAAAATGCACCTGGAGGGACCCATGGCTCCAGCTGGATATGTAGCAGAGGATGTCCATATCTGGCATCAATGAGAGGGGAGGCCCTTGGTCCTGTGAAGGCTTGATGCCCCATTGTAAGAAAATGTTAGGGTGGTGAGGTGCTAGGCGCAGTATATGTGGTAGCACCCTCATAGAAGCAGGGGGTGGGGTGGGGAGGATGGGACAGGGAGATTTGCAGAGGGGAAACCAGAAAAGAGGATAACATTTCAAATGTTAAATAAATAAAATAACCAATAAATTTTTTTTAAAATGTGAGTTCTGGTATTTTAAAAATAAAGGATACAAATTACAAATATTTTTTTACAATAAAGAAACTAAATTAAATTTCAACTATTAATATTGTTTCAGACTTATGAACTGGTTTGGTGATCTAATGACTTATGTTCACTGTCACCTTGCTTTAATATGGAATCAACTAAGCAATGTAGGATGATGGGATATTTACAGAGATGTTTGTCTGTCTCTTAGCATGATTCACTTTCACAGACATTATTACCTTTAAGGTATTCACTTTGCAATTTTAAAAAAAAGCCTTAGAGAATCAAGTGAATAGATTATTGATGCATTCATAGGTCAGTATAAAGATAATGAAGAGTTCATTCTATGGAAGACCTTATTCTGGACAAAAGCCCAGTTTGAGGCATGTACTTAGCTCATGATCATGAACAAAACCATTTCTGAAGCCTAGTTTCTTCTGGATACCAGAAAACAGACACTTGACCCACTTAACAGTGAGTACAGAATCTCAGTGGACTTTTAACTCTTTATAACTGTCTTGCCATACTTATACACAAGCTTCAAAGCAAAACTGTAGTGTAACCTGTGGATTAATTCAGTTATATGCTTCTGATAATACCTAGCCTCCAGGAAGAACTCTGGGTGCTAAGATATAGCAATGTGCCAGGGCAGTTGCCACATATTTGCATACATTTTCAGCATGACAAATGAACCTCTGAAGATCAGTAGACTTACTTGGATGAGTCAAGCATGGAATAATCACAGGCTTGCTCCTTCTTTGAACTGTACAGCTAGGAATACACAAAGAAAATTAATTTTAATGTATAAAAGCAGTAGCTGCCCAACAAGACCAAAGTAAGTACATGGTATTTGAAAAGACCATCTTCTAGGTGGAAGCTGCTAAAATAAGATATAAAAAGGATTTGCCAAAGGTTCATGTGCCTCAGGGAAGTCAACATGCAAGACTGATCTGAGCAATGAGGGACAGAGGCTCAGGGAAAGACAAAAAGAGGAGAAAAATTACAAAATACCAAAATAATAAAGGGAGGCTTACAACTGCAAGTGAAAACTAACTTATTGAAAGACCTAGGAAACTTTACTATATCATGAAGGGAGCTAACTGACCATAGATAGACTACTGACATTACATGGATCAAACACTTACACTGTATGGGTTAGTCTTGCATAATGTGCAAGTTTTGCTTATATCTAGGCCATTGAATGGATTCTATAGTCTTAAACTGTTTGTAAAAATCAAAAGGAAAGCAGATGTCTAACATATAAAAAATTCGGCGAGTTTCAGATTTCGCTATGCAAAGTAAAGTTGTACTGAAAAACCCGTTATTTGTATATATAACATCTATATGCACAGTAATACAACAATTGAGCTGTGGCATCAGAACGTGACCTATACAGCCTAAAATATATTTTTTAACTTTTGCCAAAATCATGTCCAACTTCTGGTCTAGAGAAAGAAATAATGTTTGCTTTTTAACCAGATGAATACTTACATTTCGAATTTAAAAAAAAATTAAAATCTCGTTTATGTAAAATAAGAGCCCTTTTTTCATGAATTCCTGAACAGCAGAGGACAGCATTCGATTCCATTACAGATGGTTGTGAGACACCGTGTGGTTGCTGGAAACTGAAACCAGGACCTATAGAAGAGCAGAACAGTTTGTGCTGTTAACTTCTGAGACATTTCTCCAGCCCCCCACTCACACAATATCTTAGTGACTTCTCTGCTTTGTCATGACATAACACAATGGCCAAGGCAACTTATAAAAGAAACTGTTTGATTGGAAGCTTGTTGACAGTTTCAGAAAATAAGTTCCTGCCCTTCCTGGTGGGGAGGATGTGAGCAGGAACAATGAAACAGTAACTAAGAACATATATCTAATCCAAAGTGTGAAGCTGGGAGAGAGAGAGAGAGGGGGGGGGTGAGGGAGAGAGAGAGAGAGAGAGAGAGAGAGAGAGAGAGAGATCCAGAAAGAGACAGAAACACACAGAGATTGTAACAGAGAAAAAAGATAGAGATTTATCGATATTAAGATATCAATATTGAAATATTGATATTCAAAAGCATGTGCTTTTGAAACTTCAAATCTTCTCCCAGGGACACACTGCCTCCAAAAAGGCCACACATTCTATCCTTTCTAAAGTCCATCTCATAAGGGACTAATAATTCAAGCATGTGGACCTATGTGCACCATTATTATTTAAAGCACTATAAGTGATTTATCTTGATTGTCAGTTTGATGCAATTTAGAATCATCATCATGGAGCTAACCATCTTCCTGTGTTTGTGAGGGATTATCACCATTATGTTCAGGAGCAGAGTTCTGCCTGAATGCTCATGTCACAATCCCATGAGCTAGAGTCCCAGGCTGAATAAAGACAAAAGCAAACTGAGCTTCAGCACTTTTTCTCTTTCTTTCCTGTGATAAAAAAGAGACCAGTTTGATCAAGGAAAAAACAAAAAACAACAAACAAACAAACAAACAAAACCCAAAACAACAACAACAAAAACAACCTGCTAACTATTTCCTCAATGTCAGTACACAGAATCTGAAGTCTAAAGGGGCCAAGTCTATTTTTCAAGCTGGCTGCCAAACTTGATAATATGTAACAAGTCTTCTACATGGTACCAGTTTTGAAATCAAACCATAGGATTGAAGGAGTCATGGACAGAAGCTGAGACTTGGTACCTTGTGGAGGGTTGGAGCCCCTAAAGAAGCAAGAACCACCATTGTTAATGGTGTAATCTCAGTCACAGTGGAGACACCAGCATACAGGAGATGGCATGACCATCAGGTGATGACCAAAGAGAGTGACAGACATGTAGTAGATCTGACTTTAGACTGTGAAACGAGTTTTGAGCTATGAAAGGCAGAGACAAAAAATTGGAGTTCCCAAGCACTTTGTAGCCTAGAAGATTGTGAGAGAATACTAGACTCCATGTAGGAATTCATTCACTGTTAGAATTTGTTATTTTGTTTTTTGTTTTTTTCCTTGTTCCTCCAGTTTGTAAGAAGAGAGTATGTAATTTATTTTGAATTTCTAGGAGCCCACAGTTAAGAGATGTTGGAATTGGTAAAGAATTTGAAATGTTAAAGTATTTGAGAATTTACAAAAAAAAAATAAGACTGTGGCATTTTAAAAATAATAATATTTTTATTTTGTGATTTTAACATTAAGCTGGGCAGTGGTGGCACATGCCTTTAATCCCAGCACTTGGGAAGCAGAGACAGCCAGATTTCTGAGTTCGAGGCCAGCCTGGTCTACAAAGTGAGTTCCAGGACAGCCAGGGCTGCACAGAGAAACCCTGTCTCAAAAAAAAAAAAAAAAAAAAAAAAAAAACCCAAACAAAAAAACCAAAATCAAAAACACACACACACAAAAAACAAAAACAAAAAAAAAAACCATGAAATATGGGAGATAAACAAGATTTAGTAATGATATCTTTGTGTCAAGTTGAAAAGGGGTAGATTGTGTTGGACAGGTTTTGTTAACTTGACCTAAACTAGAATCACATGGAAAAAGAGAATCTGAAGTTGAAGAACAATCTCTACCAGATTGACATGTGAGCATGTCTATAGGACCTCTTCTTGATTGCTAATTTATGTAGGGAAGCTAAGCTTTTTTTGGCAGTGTCACTCCTGGGCAGAAGTTCTTGAGTTGTTTATGAAAGCATGCTAGGATTCTAGGAATCTCTCTGGCCATTATGTATTTCATACAGTTCTCTTTTCTTTCTCTCACTTCCAGTTGAGCGAGAGTCACAATGAAAGAAGGCTGAGGGGAAGAAGGTGGCTCTTGCCTCTGCAATATTGAAGAAACAGGAGGACAACTACAGGATATCCATCCCCAAACCTTACATGCTTTGTCAAATGATCTGACTACACCAAGTTGCAGCGGCAAAGGTCACCCTCTATAAGGAGCACCAAGTACCTCCTGCCATCAACCAGTGCACCCAGGCCCTAAACTGGCAAACAGCTATACAGCTGCTTAAGTTTGTCCAGATGTACCATCCTGAGAAGAAGCTAGAAATTTAGAAATAGCTGTTGACTCATGCTGAGAAGATGGCTACTGGCAAAGGGTTTGTACTGATTAAGAGACCATCTATCCTTGCAGTATGGGTCAATACAGTAGCTCCTCTGGTGAAGAACAAGAAATCCCAGCTGGTGGTAATCAGCCCATTGAACTGATGGGCTTCCTGCTTGTCTTAAGATATTTTTCCTCCACTGCAACATCAATGGAAATTCCAGACAGGGACAGTTTTTACTCAGGACCACACACACCACTCTTCCTTCACACAGGGAAGAGTGAGAAAACAGGAACTCTGCCAAAACTGATGGAGGCTCTCAGGACCAAATACAATGATAAATAATAATGAGATCCACTGGCACTAGAGAGACCATATTCTGGGTCACAAATCTTTGACTTGCACTGCCAAGGTCGAATAGGCAAAGTCCAAAGAACTTGCAACTAAAGTAGATTAAATGTACACAGCTAAGTTCTCTGTATGTGAATGTAACTTTAAATTGCCTCTCCACACTCCCCCCCCCCCCAATAATGAAAGTAGAGACAGGAAAAAAGAACAAAATATGCAGGGCAAGCAAGATAGGTGCAGCAAGCCTGTAAGCAGCTTCCTACCATGGATTCTATTTGCTGCTCTTCTTGAATTCTTGCCCTAAGTCCCTAAGTTCTCTCAGTGATGAATTCTGATTGGGATGCATAAGTCAAATAAATCTTTTCCTCCCATGACTGTTCTGATTGGTGTTGTCACACAGCAATAAATATCAAACTATTATGCCCCTGGCAGGAGTTGTGATGGAAAAGTTGTCTTCTTCTCCTTTCTTACCATCTCTGTCACTGTAGTTTTCAAGTATCCTTCATTTTATTCTGTGCTTTTCCAAGTAATTCTCTTTGGGATCACTTTTTTTTTTTTCTTCATGTCACTTTGAATAGTAATATTTCCCATAACACTCAGATATTTGATCACTTTGTGTCTATCAATTTTGGTAGATAGGTAATATTTCTTGATCTTATGTTTTGACCCATGTTTAAAGCCTCTTGTTCTGTAGACTACTCCTTTCTAAAATCCCTTTAATTTTTTACACACTGTAGTGGCTATTCCTGGTTGTCAACTTGACAATATTTGGAATGAACTACAATCCGGAATTGGAAGGCTCACCAGTGACCCTTATCTGGAGGCTTGGAGATCCTTATCTGGATCTTGGTATGGAGATCTTGAGCCATAGTGGCTATGGATTCCAGAAGATTGAATCTCCGAGTTTAAGGAACACAACTTTAATCTGGGCTACGCCTTTCATCTGGGATTAAAGGTGTGGTGGAACACACCTTTAATCTGGGCTCCACCTTCTGCTGGAGACAATATAAGGACATTGGAAGAAGGGAGTCTAGCTCTAGTTCTTGCTCTTGCTCCTTCGCCTGCTTGCTGCATGAGACTGAGTAACTACTAGATCCTTGGACTTCCATTCACAGCTGCGACTGAACAATTGTTGGGAATTCGGCTGCCGACTGTAAGTCATCAATAAATTCCTTTACTATTTAGAAATTATCCATAAGTTCTGTGACTCTAGAGAACCCTGACTAATACAGAAGTTGGTACCAGGAGTGGTTCTAGAGTAACAGAAGTACAAGGATGAATCTTTTAAAATACTGGAGTTGGCTTGTTGATCCACCAGCACTTTCAACTATTGAAACCTCCCCAGATTCTCTCCCTCCTGGAAGCTCAGAGAATTTTGAAGACCCATGGTTGAAACTATATTCCGAACTTAAAGAAGCTAATGACCTTGATTTTCTTAATGAATTAGGTGATTCAGTGCACAAAGCTTTCTACAAGATGGGGAAAAAATCGGAAAATGATTTTACTGGCTGGCTGCTCTTAGTATCTGTGGAAAAAATGATGAATGAAAGGAAGGAATTGTGTGATAAAATCGAAAGGCTCCAGACACAAGTAAACGATCTAAAAGTTGCTAAGTGTGTCCTTGAGGAGAATCTTCTCTCTTGTAGCAATAGAGCTCAAGTTGCAGAAAATCAAACAGAAACTCTCATTGTAAGGTTGGCTGAACTACAGCGAAAATTCAAGTCTCAGCCTCAGAGTGTGTCGACAGTTAAAGTAAGGGCTCTAATTGGCAAAGAATGGGATCCTACAACATGGGACGGGGATGTGTGGGAAGACCATGTTGAAGCTGAGAATTTTGAATCTTCAGATTCTCAAGGGTTTGCCCCACCTGAGGAAGTAGTACCCTCAGCCCCACCCCTTGAAATAATGCCTTCCCCACATGAGGAAATTAATTTTGCAGAGTCTGATAAACCAGCAATGACTTTCACTACTGATGTTTCTCAAGGCCCACCAATAGTTTCTTCTAGACCTGTAACCAGACTCAAAGCAAAACAGGCTCCTAGAGGGGAGGTAGAAAGTGTAGTCCATGAGGAAATTCGCTACACTACTAAGGAGCTTAATGAGTTTGCTAATTCATTCAAGCAGAAACCTGGTGAATATGTGTGGGAATGGATTTTAAGGGTGTGGGATAAGGGTGGAAGGAACATAAAACTAGAGCAGGCTGAGTTTATTGACATGGGTCCTCTGAGTAGAGATTCTAGGTTTAATACGGAAGCTCGCATAGTTAAAAAAGGTGTCAAAAGTTTGTTTGAATGGTTGGCTGAGGTGTTTATCAAAAGATGGCCTACTGGAAATGACTTGGAGATGCCTGATATTCCGTGGCTTAGTGTTGCTGAAGGGATTTTAAGACTTAGGGAAATTGCAATGCTAGAGTGGATATATTGTGTAAAGCATAATTGTCCACAATGGGAAGGTCCAGAAGATATGCCTTTCACTAGCTCTATAAGACGCAAATTGGTGAGAGGGGCACCAGCACATTTGAAGGGCTTTGTTCTTTCCCTTTTCCTTGTGCCAGATCTTAGCATTGGAGATGCTTCTGCTCAATTAGATGAATTAAATTCACTGGGTTTAGTTGGATTCCGAGGTAACAAGGGCCAGGTGGCAGCATTGAATCGCCGGAGACAAGGTGATTCTAGTTATTATAATGGACAGCGTAGACAAAAGAATGTTTATAATAACATACCCAGTAATGGTCAGCACAGGAGAGGTGAAATTTATAATGGCATGACTCGGTTGGACCTTTGGTACTGGCTAACCAATCATGGTGTTTCCAGGAATGAAATACATAGGAAGCCTACTGCATATTTGTTTGATCTGTATAAGCAGAAAAATTCTCAAACAAATGAAAGAAAGGCTACATTAGATTGTGGTAAACAGCCAAATGAAAGAAAGGCTACATTAGATCGTGGTAAACAGCAATCTCGGCCAGTGAATCAATTTCCAGACTTGAGACAGTTTGCAGATCCAGAACCCCTTGAATGAAGGGGTGGCCAGGTTCCCCTGAGGAAGGATCTTGATAAGACACTCAAAGGTTTTGCTGTTACCCTTTCTCCAGTTCTTCCCCAGAGGGACCTACGGCCTTTTACAAGGGTAACTGTACACTGGGGAAAAGGAAATAATCAGACTTTTCGGGGTCTGCTGGATACTGGTTCTGAGTTGACACTGATCCCAGGGGATCCCAAGAAACATTGTGGCCCTCCAGTTAAAGTAGGGGCTTATGGAGGGCAGGTGATTAATGGAGTTTTGACTGATGTCCGACTCACAGTAGGTCCAGTAGGTCCCCGGACACATCCTGTGGTGATTTCTCCAGTTCCAGAATGTATAATTGGGATAGATATACTCAGAAATTGGCAGAATTCTCATATTGGTTCCCTGAACTGTAAAGTGAGGGCTATTATGGTTGGAAAGGCCAAATGGAAGCCTTTAGAGTTGCCTCTGCCAAAGAAAATAGTGAATCAAAAACAGTATCGTATTCCTGGAGGAATTGCAGAAATTATTGCCACTATCAAGGACTTGAAAGATGCAGGGGTGGTGGTTCCCACCACATCTCCGTTTAACTCTCCTATCTGGCCAGTGCAGAAAACAGATGGATCATGGAGAATGACAGTTGATTATCGAAAACTAAATCAGGTGGTAACTCCAATTGCAGCTGCTGTACCAGATGTAGTTTCGTTACTTGAGCAAATTAACACATCTCCTGGCACCTGGTATGCGGCTATTGATCTGGCAAATGCCTTCTTCTCAGTACCTGTCCATAAGGACCACCAGAAGCAATTTGCTTTCAGTTGGCAAGGCCAACAGTATACCTTCACAGTTTTGCCTCAAGGATATATTAACTCTCCTGCCCTGTGTCATAATTTAGTTAGAAGGGATCTTGATCGTTTGGATCTTCCACAAAATATCACATTGGTGCATTATATTGATGACATTATGCTGATTGGACCAAGTGAGCAGGAAGTAGCAACCACTTTGGACTCATTGGTAACACATATGCGTATCAGAGGATGGGAAATAAACCCAACCAAAATTCAAGGACCATCTACCTCAGTGAAATTCTTAGGAGTCCAGTGGTGTGGGGCATGCAGAGATATTCCTTCTAAGGTGAAAGATAAGTTATTGCACCTGGCCCCTCCTACAACCAAGAAAGAAGCACAACGCTTAGTGGGTCTATTTGGATTCTGGAGACAACACATCCCTCACTTGGGTGTGTTACTTAGGCCTATTTACCAAGTGACTCGGAAAGCTGCTAGCTTTGTGTGGGGCCTGGAACAGGAGAAGGCCCTTCAACAGGTCCAGGCTGCTGTGCAGGCTGCTCTACCACTTGGACCATATGACCCAGCAGACCCGATGGTACTTGAGGTGTCTGTGGCTGATAGAGATGCTGTTTGGAGCCTCTGGCAGGCCCCTGTAGGTGAATCACAGAAAAGACCTTTGGGATTTTGGAGCAAAACTCTACCATCATCTGCAGACAACTATTCTCCCTTTGAAAAACAGCTCTTGGCCTGCTATTGGGCCTTAGTGGAAACTGAACGTTTGACAATAGGACACCAAGTTACTATGCGACCTGAACTACCCATCATGAGCTGGGTACTATCAGACCCTGCAAGTCATAAAGTGGGACGCGCACAGCAGCAGTCTATTATCAAATGGAAGTGGTATATACGTGATCGGGCCAGAGCAGGTCCTGAAGGCACAAGCAAGTTACATGAAGAAGTTGCTCAAATGCCTATGGTTTCTACTCCTGTTACAATGCCATCTGCTGCCAAGCATGCACCTATAGCCTCATGGGGTGTTCCCTATGATCAACTGACCGAAGAGGAGAAGACTAGAGCCTGGTTTACTGATGGCTCTGCACGTTATGCAGGCACCACCCAGAAGTGGACAGCTGCAGCATTACAACCCCTTTCTGGGACAACCTTGAAAGACACGGGTGAAGGGAAATCTTCACAGTGGGCAGAACTTCGGGCAGTACACATGGTATTACAGTTTGTTTGTAAGAAGAAGTGGCCAGATGTACGATTATTCACTGATTCATGGGCTGTAGCCAATGGATTGGCTGGATGGTCAGGGACTTGGAAAGATCACAATTGGAAAATTGGTGAGAAAGACATCTGGGGAAGAAGTATGTGGATAGATCTCTCCAAATGGGCAAAGGATGTGAAGATATTTGTGTCCCATGTAAATGCTCATCAAAAGGTGACTTCAGCCGAGGAGGAGTTCAATAATCAAGTGGATAAGATGACCCGTTCTGTGGACAATCAGCCTCTCTCCCCAGCCATCCCTGTCATTGCTCAATGGGCACATGAACAAAGTGGCCATGGTGGTCGAGATGGAGGTTATGCTTGGGCTCAGCAACATGGGCTTCCACTCACCAAGGCTGACCTGGCTACAGCTGCTGCTGATTGCCAGATCTGCCAACAGCAGAAACCAACACTGAGCCCCAGATATGGCACCATTCCTCGAGGTGACCAGCCAGCAACCTGGTGGCAGGTTGACTACATTGGATCACTTCCTTCATGGAAAGGACAGCGTTTTGTTCTTACTGGAGTAGATACTTATTCTGGTTATGGATTTGCCTTTCCTGCACGCAATGCCTCTGCTAAAACCACCATTCAGGGACTGACAGAATGCCTTATCTATCGTCATGGTATTCCACACAGTATTGCTTCTGACCAAGGAACTCATTTCACAGCCAGAGAAGTACGACAGTGGGCTCACGATCATGGAATTCACTGGTCTTACCACATTCCCCATCATCCTGAAGCAGCTGGGCTGATAGAAAGATGGAATGGCCTTTTGAAGACGCAGTTACAGCGCCAATTAGGTGGTAACAGCTTGGAAGGCTGGGGCAGAGTTCTTCAGAAGGCAGTATATGCTTTGAATCAGCGCTCGATATATGGTACAGTTTCACCCATAGCCAGGATTCATGGGTCCAGGAATCAAGGGGTGGAAAACGGAATAGTTCCACTTACTATCACTCCTAGTGACCCTCTAGGAAAATTTTTGCTTCCTGTCCCCATAACTCTAGGTTCTGCTGGCTTAGAAGTTTTGGCTCCAGAGAGGGGAGTGCTCCTACCAGGAGCTACAACAAACATTTCATTGAACTGGAAGCTCAGACTTCCCCCTGGTCATTTTGGGCTTCTAATGCCCTTAAACCAACAGGCTAAAAAAGGAATAACAGTGTTAGGAGGGGTGATAGATCCAGATTACCATGGGGAAATTGGATTACCTCTTCACAATGGTGGTAAGCAAGATTATGTCTGGAGTGCAGGAGATCCCTTAGGGCGTCTCTTAGTACTACCATGTCCTGTGATTAAAGTCAATGGGAAACTACAACAGCCTAATCCAAGCAGGATGACAAAGGACGCAGACCCATCAGGAATGAAGGTATGGGTCAATCCTCCAGGAAAAGAGCCAAGACCTGCTGAGGTGCTGGCTGAAGGAGAAGGAAATACAGAATGGGTAGTAGAGGAAGGTAGTTATAAATACCAATTAAGGCCACGTAACCAGTTGCAGAAACTAGGATTATAAAGTAATATGAATGCCCATTGTAAATTTACTAATGCGTTTGCGATTGTACGAGGGATAGTTATATCATGTTAGGCGTATTTACAACCTTGTTATTGTTTCATGTGAACATGAGATATTATTTGTGTCAAGTTGACAAGGGGTGGATTGTAGTGGCTATTCCTGGTTGTCAACTTGACAATATTTGGAATGAACTACAATCCGGAATTGGAAGGCTCACCAGTGACCCTTATCTGGAGGCTTGGAGATCCTTATCTGGATCTTGGTATGGAGATCTTGAGCCATAGTGGCTATGGATTCCAGAAGATTGAATCTCCGAGTTTAAGGAACACAACTTTAATCTGGGCTACGCCTTTCATCTGGGATTAAAGGTGTGGTGGAACACACCTTTAATCTGGGCTCCACCTTCTGCTGGAGACAATATAAGGACATTGGAAGAAGGGAGTCTAGCTCTAGTTCTTGCTCTTGCTCCTTCGCCTGCTTGCTGCATGAGACTGAGTAACTACTAGATCCTTGGACTTCCATTCACAGCTGCGACTGAACAATTGTTGGGAATTCGGCTGCCGACTGTAAGTCATCAATAAATTCCTTTACTATTTAGAAATTATCCATAAGTTCTGTGACTCTAGAGAACCCTGACTAATACACACACTAAAATATTATCTGTAAGATTTAATTTTCATTATTTTATCTGATTCTGTGTCCCCAGGTCTTCATATCTATCTTTCTAGTTTTCTTTTCTTTTTCTTGTTTTTAATTTAATTAAATTTTAACTTATTTACTTTATATCCTGCTCACTGCCCAACCCCTTATCATGACCTCATACAATGCTTTCTTTCTTTCTACCCTTCTCCTCTGAGTGAGTGCCCTCCTCCCTGCATATCTCCGTGCATCAAATCTCTTTAAGGCTAGGTGCTTCCTTTCCCATTGAGACCAGACCAAGCAATATATCCCAAGAACAGGCAGCAGCTTTTGGGATAGCCGCCTTTCCAGTTGTTTAGTACCCACACAAAGACCAAGTTGTACATCTGCTATGTATGTGCAGGAGGCATGGATCCAGTCTGGGTATGTTCTTTGGTTGGTGGTTCAGAATCTGAGAGCCCGATGGGTTCAGGTTAGTTGACTTTGTTGTTACCCCTGTAGAGTTCTTACTCCCTTCAGGGCCCTCAATCCATTCTCCTATTTTTCCATAAGAGTCCTCAAGCTCCATCCACTGTTTCACTGTGGGTGTCTGTATTGGTCTGTGTTAGCTGCTGGTTAAAGCCTCTCAGAGGGCAACTTGTCCTGGATGTAACTACAACAGAGTATCACTAACAGCGTTAGGACTGGTGCTTGCTCATGGCATAGGTCTCAAGTTGGGATGGTTATTAGTGGGTCATTCCCATGGTCTCTGCTCCATTACCTTTGTTTGAATTTCTTGTAGCCAGTGTAAATTTTGGGTTGAAAGTTTTGTGGGTGGGATGGTTTCTCTATCGTTCACTGGCGTTCCAGTCAGGCTACAGGAGGTGGTGCTTTCAGATCCCATATCACCAATGCTGTACTCATTGCTGATTCTTGGGTGCCTCTTTTATCCCAGGTCTCAGTCTTACTCTGGAGATGTCCCTACCTCCTCACCCCATGTCAGTTACAGATGTGCATTCATTTTCATGGCCATCTAGCCATTTCTCCTGTCCTTCCACATGTGTTATCCTGAATTCTGATTCTCCTTGACATCCCTTCTCATTCCCAGTTCTCTCACTCTATCTGCCTCTTGAGACTATTTTATTTCCCTTTCTAAGTGCTATTCAAGCTTCCTTGTTTGGGCTTTCCTTCTTGTTCAGGTTCTTTGAGTCTTTGGAGTATAGCAGAGTACCTTTTATATGTCAAATATCCAGGTATAAGTGAATACATGCATGCATGTTCTTTTGGGACTGTATTACCTCACTCAGGATGATATTTTCAAGTTCTATCCTCTTGTGTGCAAAATTCATGATGGCTTTGTTTCTAATAGCTGAATAGTATCTCATTGTGTAGATGTAACACATTTTCTTTATCTGTTCTTCAATTGAGGGGCATCTATGTTGTTTCTAGTTTCTGGCTATTATAAATAAAGCTGCTATAAATATAGTTGAAAAAATGTCTTTATAGGATGTTGGACCATCTTTTGGGAATATGCCCAGGAGAGGTATAGCTGGTACTTGAGGTAGAATTATTCACAGTTTTCTGAGAAACCGCCAAATTGCTATCCAAAGTGGATACATGTTGAATTTCCCATCAGCAGAAGAAATGTTATTTTTGCTTCACATTTTCTCCAGCATGTGCTATCTCTTGAGGTTTTTATTTTAGCCATTCTAATGGGTGTAAGATGGAACCACAGACTTGATATAATTTGCATTTACTTTATGACTAAGGACTTTGAACACTTCCTTAAGTGCTTCTTGGCCATTCAAAATACACGCGTTAAGAAATGTCCCTTTAGCTCACTGTCCCATTGTTTAATTGAGTTATTTGAGTTGTTGATGTCAAAATTCTTGAGTTCTTTGTAAATTTTGGATATTAGCCCTCTGTCAGATGTAGGCTTTTTGAAGATCCTTTCCCAACCTGTAGGCTGACATTTTGTCCTATTGACAGTGTCCTTTGCCTTATAGAAGCTTTGCAGTTTCATGAGGTCCTATTTATTAATGTTCAGTCTTAGAGCCTGAGACATTAATATTCTGTTCAGGAAATTGGGTCTAATACCAATGTGTTCAATGGTTTATCCAAATTTCTCTTCAAAGAAATTTAATGAACCCAGTTTTATATTGATTTCCCTTATCCATTTGGACTTGAGCTTTGTGCAGGGTGATAAATATGGGTGTATATCATTCTTCTACATGTAGACATGCAGTTAGAGCAGCACCATTTGTTGAGTATACTTTCAGTTTTCTACTGTATGGTATTGCCTTCTTTATCAAAGGAAGTGTCCATAATTGTGTGGGTTTATTTCTGATTTGTGATTCAATTCCTTTCATCAATATGTCTCTTTCTATACTGATGCCACACAGTTTTAATCATTATTGCTCTGTAATACATCTTGAGATTGGGGATGGTGATTCTTCCGGAAGTTGTTTTATTGTTCAGGATTGTTTTGGCAATCCCACGTGTTTTATTTTCTATATGAAATTGAGAATTGTTCTTTCAAGGTCTGTAAAAATTGTATTGGAATTTTAATGAGAATTACATTGAATTTTATATTTTGTTTGGTAAGGTGGGCATTTTTATTATATGTCTACCTATCCTTGAATATGGGAGTTCTTTCTACCTTCCAGTATCTTCTTCAACTTCTTTTCTTTTTTTATGGACTTGAAGTTCTTGTCGTACATATATTTCACTTGCTTGGATAGAGTTACACAAAGATATTTTATATTATTTGTGGCTATTATAAAGGGTGATTTTTCCCTAATTTCTTTCTCTTTGTGTTAATTTTTCAATCCAGTCACTTTGCTGAAGGTATTTATCTGCTGTAGCAGTTTTCTGGTAGAATTTTTGGAGTTGCCTATGTATACTATCATATCATCTGCAAATAGTGATACTTTGACTTCTTTCTTTCCAATTTGTATCCCCTTGATCCCATTTGGTTGTCTATTGTTCTAGCTAGAACTTCAAGTAATTTAATAGATAGTGAGAGAGTGGGCAGCCTTTTCTTGTCCCCCATTTTAGTGGGATAGTGGAATAGCTTTAAGTTTATTTCCATTTAGATTGGTGTTGGCCCTTCTCTTGCTGCATATTGCCTTGATTATGTTTAGGTATGTTTCCTGTATTCCTGATTTCTCTAATATGTTTAACATGAAGGGGTGTTGTATTTTGTCAAAGCATTTTTCATCATCTTATGAGGTAATCATTTGATTTATTTTTCAGTGTTTATAAGGTGGATTATATTGATGGATTTTTGATTATTGAACCACCTCTCCATCTCTGGGATGACTTCTGCTTGATCTTAATAGATGATATCTTTAATGTGTTCCGTGATTTGGTTTGTGAGTACTTTATTGAATATTTTTCCATCAATATTCATAAAAGAAATCAGCCTGCGGTTCTTTTTCTTTCTTGAGTCTTTGTCGGGGTCACTGTGGCCTCAGAATGAGTTTGGCATATTCTTTCTCTTTTTAATTTTTATAATAGCTTGAGTATAGGTATTAGGCCTTCTTTTAATTTTGGTAGAGTTCTGCACTAAAACAATGCAGACCTGGGCTTTGTTTTGTTGGGAGCCTGCTAATGTCTGTTTGTATTACTTTAGAAGGTATAATTTTGTTTAAACACAATTATATTGTGATATTGATTTAACTTTGGTCAGTGGTCTAGAAAGCCGTCCATTTAAAAAAGATTTTCCAATTTTGAAATAGACTTAGTTACCCTTTGAATATCCTCAGTATCACTTGTTATGTCTTCATTTTAAATACTACTTTTTGTTTATTTGGATATTTTCTCTCTGTGTCTCATATTAGTTTGACTAAGGGTTTGTCTATTTTGCTGATTTTCTCAAGGAATCAGCTCATGGTGTCATTGATTGTTTGTATTGTTTTCTATAGTTCTATCTGAAAGAATTCACTCCTGATTTTGATTATATCCTGCCGTCTTCTCCTCTTTGGTGTGTTTGCTGCTGCTGCTGCTTCTCCTGGTCCTTCTTTTTCTTATTTTTCCTAGAACTTTTGGGTATATATTTTGGAGGCACTTATCGCTATGAACTTTGCTCCTCAGACTGCTTTCATTGGATCCCATTAATGTGGTATGTTGTGCCTTCATTTTCGTTGAAATCTAGAGAGTTTAATTTTATTCTTTAATATCTAAACAATAGTGCTTTATTGAAAAACGGTTAATTTAAATGGGTACAAAGTTAAAATGTGAAATGTTTTCAAAATACATTTCTACAAGTACAAGTTACTTCTTAGTGAAAGAGCAAGTATCTGTTAGCAAAAGCAGTAAAACTGAAGGGGGTTAGAATTGTGGCTGCAAGACCTCACAATCCACACTGCCAATCTTAGATGTCAGCTGGCCCTAAGTGGCACCCTTAGCTCAGAAACATGGGACTCACACTGAATACTTGGGAATTCCTTCATTTTTTGTTTGTTTTTAAATCTTTCTCCAACAAAATTAATGTCAAAATAAGTCAAACAATGGACTGCATGGGTACACTCTAAAGTCATTGATGCTTTTCTTGATAGGAACTTCACAGAATGAACTTCCCTGACCACTCACAGTCATGAAATGTGAAGGAGCAAAGTGGACAAATGTATTTTTCCTCGTTAATTTATAAATAACCATTTTAAGCTTCATCTTATTAGTACTATTGAGTTTTGGCCTGAATTAAACATAAATCCCTGCCTCATCATCGATCAAGCCCTTCCTCCAGCAAATGAAAGCACACAGTTAGCACCTGCTTTGCTTCTCCACACCACTGCCTCCTTCACCTGCCCCTTCCCTTCTAAGGCCACTGCCTGACATTAGAAGACAGGGTAGAAGAGGGAAGTGCCAGAATATAAACCAGGCAGGACTCTGCTTGCCTGCTTGGGGCACAGATCTGAAAAGCCTTTCGTTCATGGTGTGAAGACATTTATACTACACACACTGAAGAAAATGGCAGTGCCTGGAAACAGATGAGACAGTCTGCACATAAAAAACCCAGCACTGCTATTTTCCTTTCAATAGAAGGATCACTGAAAAGGGGAAGAGTTAGACGAAAACCTGGCAGGCATCTGGGCTTCAAGTGGCCTTTTGTGCAAGGGCACCACCCAATCACAAGCCTGGGGTTGGATCCATGCCTGCCAAGGACTATGATTTCCACTGCTATGGCAGACCTTTTGCACTCAGTTATAGAAAGTACATTAAAGTGCAGTATAAATTATAAACATTTTGGTTTCTTAAAAAAAAAAAGTATTGCCTTTTTAGTTGAGTAAAAGTTTACTGACTTCCTTATAAAGAGTCTTGTTACAATATGAAGCTGGAGCTCATAGCTGCTTTGAGTCTCTCCACAGAATAGCATAATCAGCATCCACAGTATAAAAAGTCCTTGTAGTGGAGAGTTTAATTTCTTTATATATTTTCTTACACAGAGATCTTTGAATAGAGAGATGTTTGATTTCCATGGGTGTGTAGACTTACCAGTGTTTCTGTTGTTGTTGAAGTTCAGGTATAATCCATGGGGTGTTATAAATTCCAATTCTCTTGTATCTGTTAAGGCTTGCTTTGTGTCCAGCTATATGATCCATTTTAGGGAAGGATCCATGAGGTTCTGAGAAGAAAATATATTCTTTTGTTTTTGCATGAAGCATTCTATGCATGTCTACTAAGTTCATTTGTTTCATAATTTCTGATTTTCATTATTTCTCTTTTTAATTTTTGTCTGGATGACCTGTCAGTTGATGAAAGTGGGGTAGTGAAGTCTCTCACTACTAATGTTTTGGGTTCAAGATGTGAATTTAGCCTTGGAAATGTTTCTTTAACAAAGTGGGTGCCCTTGTGTTTGGAGCATAGATGTTTAGGATTGAGATATCATCTTGATAGATTTTTCCCTTGATGAGTATGAAGTATCCTTCCCTCTCTCTTTTGATTAAGTGTTATTTTAAGTATTTTTCTTAGATACTAGAATGGCCACGTTAGCTTGCTTCTTCAGTCCATTTGCTTTGAAAACTCTTTTTCAGACATTTACTCTGAAGTAACATCTATTTTATGTTGCTTACATGTATTTCTTGTATGAAGCAGAATGATGGATCCTGTTTTCATGTCCATTCCATTAACTGGTGTCTTTTTATTTAGGAATTGATTGATGATGAGAGATATTAATTACCAATGATTGTTATTTCCTGCTATTTTAATGTTGATTTTGTTAGTGTGTGTGTTCCTGTGTGCTTTTGTTTTTAAATGGTAGGAAATTACTTATTTCCTGTGGGGTATTCTGTATGTAGTTATCATTCCTTGTTTGGAGTTTTCCTTCTAGTATTTTCTGTATAGTTGGATTTGTGGATAGTTATAATTATAATTTTGGGTTTGTTTTGAAATATCTTGCTTTCTCCATCGATAAAGATCAAGATTTTTCTGTGTATAGTAATATAGTTCCGAACCTGTTGCATTTTTAGAAGTTGAATGATATCTGTTAAGGAATTTCTATCTTTTAGAGTCTCTGATGATTAGTTAAGTACAATTATGATATGTCTACCTTTGTTATCTGACCTTTTCCCTTACTGCTTTTAGTATTATTTGTTCTGTAGATTTTGTGTTTCCATTATTATGTAGCAGGAGGATATTCTATGATGGTCCAGTCTAAATAGTGTTCTCTAGGACTCTTTTATGTTTATAAGTATCTCTTTCTTTATATTGGGAAAGTTTTCTTTTATGATTTTGTTGATAATATTTTCTGACTTTGGAATGGGGACTCCACTTTCTTCTATTCCTATTATTTTTAGGTAAGGTCTTTCATGTATCAGAGATTTCCTGGATGTTTTATGTCAGGAATTTTTTAGATTTAACATCTTCATTGACCGATGTCTCAATTTCTTCTATTGTCTCTTCTATGACTCAGATTCTCTTTTCTATGTATTCTGTTGGTGATGCTTTTGTCTGTTGTTCCTGTCTTCTTCCCTAGTTTTTCTATCTCCAGGTTTTTCCCAGTTTGTGTTACTTTATTGATTCTCTTTCCACTTTCAGTCTTGGACAGCTTTAATTATTTCCTCCACCGGTTTAATTGTATTCTCCTGTATGTCTTTATGGTATTTACTAGTGTCATCTCTAAAGAACTCTTTCTGTTTGATTGTATTTTCCTGTATTTCTTATAGGATTTATTCATTTCCTCTTTAAAGACCTCTATCATCATTTTAAGATTGAATTTAAGGTTATTTTCTTGTGTTTTGGTTGTGTTAGGATATCCAGGGCTTGCTGTTGTGGGGTAGCTATGCTTTGGACATGTCATATTGCCCTGGGTTTTGTTGATTCTGTTTTTTGTTTTGTTTTGTGTTTTATTTTGTTTTGTTTTGTTTTGTTTTGTGTTTTGTTTTGTTTTTGAGGCCCTTTAGCTATCTGGGATGGTGGTTATTTGTCCCTGAATGTTCTGCTTGTAGTAGGTATTGTGATAGGGATGAATCTCGATGTTTCTGCTGTGGCAGGTCTCTGATGGTCTCCTTACGCTTAATGGTTCTGGTCTTGTAGGTCTGTATGTCTCCAGACATGCAGGTCTGTATGTTTCAAAAGCCTCAGGAGTGAGGAAGATGGAAGAATAGATGGCAGGATAATAGAGGTCCCCCAAGGATAGCAGGCTGTTCATGGTAGCTTGGCTTGGCTCAGAGGGCTCAGAAGGCAGAGCTATCTTTCACTTTTGTGTCTTCTGATTTTGTAATCTCTATGTGTTTATGTATTTATCTATCCATTCATCCATTTCCTTCCTTCCTTCCTTCCTTCCTTCCTTCCTTCCTTCCTTCCTTCCTTCCTTCTTTTCTTTCTATCTTTCTCTCCCAACCTCTCTATCCCCCTTCTTCTTTACTGTTATTTTTTCCAGGGTCACTGTTAAATAAACTCAATTTTATGCTTATGAACTTAAGAATATTTTAAGTAATACTACTTAAAATTAGAAATACAAATAATTATCTTTAAGCTTTACTACCTTAAGGATATTTTAAATTATCCATTTATATGTTAATTTTACATTTTTATTATTTAGTGGATAGGGCTAAGACATAGTATGCTAGATATATTGAGATATTCTTCATAATTTATTCCACTATTTCATATACTTTGGACAAAAATAGCTTTTTTCTATTGAAAATAGATTTTTTTCATAAACTATATTCTCATAAGTGCTTCTGCTCCCCCGTTTCCTCCCATATACTCCCTGTATCCACTGCAACTCAAATTTATACCCTTTCTTGTTCTCCTATTAGAAAACAGAGGCCTAAATAATAACAATAATAATAATAACTATCATCATCATCGTCATGAATAAAACAAAACAAATAAATGAATAAGAAAAGAAAAAGAAGCTCAACAAATATATAGAGAGACTTAGAGATACACATGTTGATAAACATAGAAATCCCATAATTAAAATTAGACACAAAATTAGAAGCCACATACATAAGCAAAAGTTATATAGGGAAAAACAAACAAACAAAAACAAACAAAGCATTATGGAGTACTTTCTGCTGACCCCCCCTACCCTCCAAAAATACTATTAAGTTAGTTTTATCTTGGCCATCTAGTGCTGAGCATCTGTCCTAAAATTAAATATAGTTGTATACCCCATGAGATTCCACTATAGAAATTAAATTTTCTTTTGTGGGCAGTTAGCAATTGGAGACAAATTGGAGATAGGTTCTAGGTTAGGGCTAGGGTCTTGGATCTACTTCTACTCACAATACTAGTGCACCATCTGGATTAGATGTGTGTAGACCCAATTCATGCTATTCATGCTATCACAATATCTTTGTGTTCATATGTGCATCAGCCCTGCTATGTATAGAAACCATTTTTTTTCTTGATATCTTCCATCTACAGTGGCTCTCATAATCTTTCTGCAATCTTTCTCTTGATCCCCAAGGGAGGGATTTGAGAGAGACATCTCATTTAGGACTGAGTGTTCCAAGGTCTCCAACTCACTGTACTTTGTGCAGTTGTGGGTCTCTGTATTTGTTTCCATTGACTGCAAGCTCCCAAGGACATACTTCTGTACACATAGATCAGTACTGAACTCAGCCATCATCAGAAGAATAGACATTTAATAAATAGCACAAAACTCTAAAACTGTTTACTAGGTTGTACTGTAAATCACATGCTTTGGTAAAATGTTGAGAACAAGATGTTTTGTGGTGTGAATATATACATGCATGGAAATTTCCAATGTATCTCAGAATTGCATATCATGTCAAACACTTTGTCTTTGATATATTACAGATTTTAGGTGTGAAATAATCATATAGCATATAGTCATAGTTATTATATCCACTTGTTGAATTTTTCTCATTGCACACTATTTCTCTTCGTTATACGTTTTTATTGTCTTTTTTATGTGCTAAGATTTGAATGTAGGGTCTTACACATTAGGAAAATTATCTACCATCGAACAGTAGTTTCAGCCCCATCAGATTTTTAAAACTATTTTCTTATAATAAGTATTAGATGACAATATTTTAACATTTGTTTTCACATTTCCCCAATTTTTTCTTTCATGTTCCCTATTATTTATTCATATTTTTGAATCATAGTATTGATTCTAATATGTTAAAGTGTAGTGATATGTTTACCTCTTAATCAGTTAATTCATTTAATATTATGTCAAATAAAAATGCACTTGATTCTATCATATCTTACATTATTGATAATTTCACTTTCTTTTTATGTCACTACCTTTCTGAATATTATTTTATAATTGTTATTAGAATTTTTATAATTGTTTCATTTTGTTTTACAAAATATTACTTTAATTTGTTCCTTGAAAATTTTGTGTGTGCAATATGTTTTGGTCATATTTGTTTTGTATTACGTCCTCTACCCCATGTTGCCCCTTCTATACATTTTTCTCTCAAATTAACTTCTATTTTATTGTGTTTTTTAAGTACCTAGTTGGAGTTGTAATTATTACAGTCCACTGAATCCAATTAGTATTTCCCAAATATGCAAGGTATGGGGCTCAGAGCAATGACTCCAGTAGTCTTCAAGAGCAAAATATTCTCAGCTAGACATGAGTTCTTGGTAGCTTCCCCCTTGTCTATGATTTTATACACACACACACACACACACACACACACACATATATATACACACACACACACACATATATATATATATATGTATATATATGTATATATATACATATATATATATATATGTATATATATGTATATATATACATATATATATATATATGTATATATATATACTTCATTTTTAGCAAGGTCCCTGATTTTTTTCTTTTTTTATTTTTTTTCTATTATTCATTTTATTCATGTATATTTAAAATCATATCCCCTTTCTGGATTACCCTTTACAAACCACCTATTTCATTTCCCTCTCCCCCTTCCCTTTGCATCCATGAGGTTGCTTTTCTATCTACTCCCCACTTCTGCCTCACTGGTCTATCATTGCCCTAGACTGGGACATCAAGCCTCCACAAGACCAACGGCCTCCCCTCCCATTGATGTCAGATAAAGTAAGTGTAACTCTAACTCTTCTACATGTGTAACTGCTCTTTGGTTGGTGCTTTAGTCTCTGGGAGCTCTGTGTGGTACTGTTCTGCCCATTGGATTACAATCTCCTTTAGCTCCTTCAGTCCTTCCCCTAGTTCTTCCACTGAGGTCCCCAGGCTGAGCCCAATGGTTGGCTGATAGTATCTACATCTGTATTGGTCAGGTGCTGGTAGAACATCTCAGGGAACAGCCATGCCAAGTTCCTGTCAGCAAGTACTTCTGGACATCAGCAATAGTGTTGGGGTTTAGTGTTTGCAGATGGGATGAATCCCTAGGTGGGGCAGTCTCTGGATGACCTTTCCTTTAGTCTCTGTTCTATTTTTGTCCCTGCCTTCCCTATGGATATGGATATTTTTTGGTTAACAAGTTTGAGATGGCTGGGTGGCCCCATCCCTCAACTGGGAGCTATGCCTATCTACTGGAGGTGGTCCCTAGAGGTTCTCTCTCCCCTTTGTTACATATTTCAACTAAAGTCATCCCAGTTGGATCCTGGGAGCCTCTTGCTTCCCTAGTTTCTGGAACTTTCTAGTGGCCACCCACAATTACCCATTCCCTATTGCTACCTATTTCTATTAGATTGCCTGCCCCTCCGTACTTCTCTCCTATCTCTTCCAATAACTAATAATGCCCCCACCTTTTTTTTCCTCCTCCTCCTCTCTCCCTCTCAGGTCCCTTTCTCCATCTACCTCCTGCGATTATTTTGTTCCCCTTCTATGTAAAATTGAAGCATTCACACTTTGGTCTTTCTTTTTCTTAAGCTCCAAATGGTTTGTGGTCTGGGTTGATCTGGTGCTGTTCTTGTAACCAAAGCTGCTCAGAGTTCTTATGTGAAACAACAATATATTCAGAAGATAACATTTCATAATACTTCATTGTATTCTTCCCCAAGCTCCTATTTTTATATTCTTTCTGTTTCTCTTTGTTATGTTCCCTGAGTTCTGAGATAGGGAGAGAAGCTTGATAAATGATACTTGTTAGGAGGTTTTGTGATATAGTGTTTCTTTTGATAGTAACACCTGTACTAAACATATATGTATATATTTTCAATTTATTTAAGAGTGTTAATACATAAATATTCTTCTAGTGAGTAATGACATTATTTTTATCATAGTTCATCACTACTGCTCATAGTACATATTTCTGTTCTGTTTACATCTCCCCAGAAATAGTATCACATAACAACATCTCAACTTATTATTAAAAGCTTAATCCTGTATTTTGAAAATATAAGAACATTATCTATCTTCAGGCTTTAGCTATAGTAAGCACATGGCCTGATTTCAATATTCATGGACAGACATGTTCAGATATTATGATAGTACAGTGGCTTTAAGCTTCACATTTTATTATCTGGAGCAATTTGGACATGTTTCTGTCCCACGGGTACTCAGAGAAATCGTAACATTATATATTCCATACCTAGATAGATTTTTTTTTGCTTTCATCTACACATTGTAGTTTACGTATCTACATTGACAATCAGATCAGTTCCAGCAGTGATAACAAAAGTTTTTTAGTTCTGAAGGGCTATATGTGAATTATACAAGTTTTAATAAAAATCACAAAACCTGGGAAATTGGCAATAATATGCTTAGGTATGGCTAGCCAGTACTCAACTTTTCTTTTGAAAATGTTATCGTTCATGTCTACAGTTTCCAAACTGTTTTTGTTATAAGAACAGTTTGTTCTCCATGTTTATAAGTGCCTTATTTGTATTCCATACCATTATTCATTCATTACTTTGTATGTGTGTGTTTCTGTACATATGCATGTGTGCATGAACATGCATGCATAAGTGCTTATGCTTTGGTATGAGTGGGAAGGTCAGAGGATAACTTTTGAAAGTTGAATCCCTTCTTAATATGTTGGCTCTGAAGTTTGAATTTAGTTAATAAATAGTCTTTGTGAAAGCTCATTTACCCACTAAGAAATTTCATAGCATCTTATTTGCACTTATATTATGTTTCTTTCTGCATTATTTTGAGTATAAACCAGTGTTGTGATTATAAAAAGATAAAGAAATATTAAGATATGTTCTATCTGGGTGTGGTGAGGTATGGGGGAAAAGGGTGCCTCAGCAGGCCTATGTCAAGGCATTTCTTCCCCCCTGAGAGACCAGCCACATGAAGGTACAGTATAGAATAGAGTTTATTCAGGGCACAGGGAGTGGTGCTAAGAGGGTAGTAGAGGCAGAGAAAGGGAGAGAGAGAGAGAGAGAGAGAGAGAGAGAGAGAGAGAGAGAGAGAGAGAGGTAGAGGCCTGCCATGTGGAGGGAGTGGGGGAAAGGGAATGGGGAGAGAGGAGGAGCAAGGGGTCAAGAGGCAAGAGAGCAAGAGTGAGAGAGAGGAGGGGGCAAGCAGCCCCCTTTTTAATGGGCCAGGCCTACCTGGCTGTTGCTAGGTAACTCTGGGGAGAAGCATACCTGGCTGTTGCCAAGTAACTGTGGGGGTGGAGTCCAAACAGAACACCAACACACAGGGCTTGGCACAGACCCCACAAATATAGCCCCAGAGCTACAACCAATACTGAAACTTCTGACGTATTTTTTTTTTTTTTAGTGGTTTTGAGAAAGGTTTTTCACCGTGTAGCCCTAACTGCCTACTGCTCTACTGTACTCAGGAGACAAAGATAGCAGAATTACAAATACAGAGTCATCTTTGAATACATAGTGATCTTGAGGCCATTGTGGGTTACAAGAGACTTTGTTTCAAAATAATAAAATAAGTGAAACAAAAATAAAATAAAGTAAAGCCAATGAAATCCTTAGGGTGTTATGTGTAGCCTTACAATAGGGACCTATAGGCAAGGGGTTTTAGTAATTTCTTGATACTAATTGAATATAGCTGTTGGTGTTTTGTCTAGGTTCCACTGCACAGTTATCTGGCACAACCAGGTGTGCCTGACTCACTATAAAAAGGGCTGCTTGCCTCCTGCTCTCTCTTTGTTGCCCTCTTGCTCTTGCCTCTTTTGCCTGCTCCCCCTTCCCCTACACCCTCTTTCTCCAAGGGCACATGGCTGTCCTCTACTCCTCTACTTCTCTCTCTCTCTCTCTCTCTCTCCCTCTCTCTCTCTCTCTCTCTCTCTCTCTCTCTCTCATTTTCTCTCTCTCTCTCTCGTTTTCTCTCTCTCTCATTTTCTCTCTCTCTCATTTTCTCTCTCTCTCTCTCTCTCTCTCTCGCTCTCTCGCTCTCTTTCTGTCTCTATTACACCCTAAACTCCCCTTCCCATGCTCTGAATAATGTCTATTGTATATTATACCTTCCTGTTGCTGGTCCCTCAGGAGGAAGCTATGCCTCAGCATGAGCCCACAGAGGCACCCCTCCCCTCATACCATACCTTGCCTCCATCAAACATATCCCTTGCCTCTCTTATCTTTTTATAAAACACAATAGCCAGGTGCATTCTAACTTGGAGGAAGTAATATGTGAGAAACATTGTTAATGGTAAAGCTAAGTATATCATGACAGGTTTATGAACTGTCAGTCATTTTATTGAAAATATGAAATGTCTCAAAAAAGTAACAGGACCTAAAAATATATGCTAGAAAAATTATAATTTAAGCAATTTCAATGCTCAAGAAGGTTCCAGATGCTTTTCACATGTATTTACAAGTGCATGTTCATTATAAAGAATACAAAATAAAAAAATAAGAAAATTCTTTCAAAAAATAGAAAGTAAGAAACAAAGGCCATTGCTGCACTGTTTAAACAAAACTACAATTGTAATTATATTAATAAATAAAAACCTTAAAACACAATTGAGGCATTTACAAACGTGGAGAAAAGGGTGTTCTAAGAAATATCTGGGACATTTTAAATATGAAAAGTAGCATTTTTAAAAGAACAACTGAGTACCAGTTCTTACAGCCTGTGAACCCTGCCACTAAAAGAAAGGTCATGGGCTGGTGAGTTGGAGAATGTTCAAACCCTGGGAATGTCAGAGATTGAAATGGCAGGAGTAGAGTCACTATTTCTCTGACTGCTTTGGGGCAGATAATCATGACATCTAATTAAGGTGATAAGGAGCAACTTGTCACTTAGCACAGCACCTGGAATTGTTCCCCACACAAATAGAGCATCAATAGCTTTTTAGCGTCAGCCAGGAAAACGTATTTACTCCTGTGGGGAGCCGCCCTCACATTTGCCATTATAAGATGGCGCTGACAGCTGTGTTCTAAGTGGTAAACATAATCTGCACACGTGTAGGGGCAGTTTTCCCGCCATGTGTTCTGCCTTTCTCGTGATGACAACTGGGCCAATGGGCTGCAGCCAATCAGGGAGTAATACGTCCTAGGCGGAGGATAA
Organism: Mus musculus; assembly: GCF_000001635.26. Lineage (NCBI taxonomy): Eukaryota > Metazoa > Chordata > Mammalia > Rodentia > Muridae > Mus > Mus musculus. The sequence goes on from NC_000067.6 coordinate 98,787,503, forward strand.
TTCTCCTTAAAAGGGACGGGGTTTTGCCATTCTTTCTCTTGTTTTCTTGTTCTTTTTCTTGCTTTCTTGCTCTCTCTTGCACTCTTGCTCTTGTTCTTGTTCTTTTTCTCTCTCTTGCACTCTTGCTCCTGAAGATGTAAGCAATAAAGTTTTGCCGCAGAAGATTCTGGTTTGTTGCGTCTTTCCTGGCTGGTCGCGAGAACGCTTGTAAGATACTCCCCAAATCCTGTCTCACTCTCCAAGATTCATATAGTCCCTGTCTACATGGAATCAAGCACAGAAATTATTTCACCAAGGGTGTGAAACTGATTGGCTTTAGTTAACTGTAACACTTGGGGGAAGGATATTTCCCCCAAAGAGTTCATCATCCTTAGACCTCAGAACCACTCATTATTCTTAGACTTCAGACACATATATCTGACCAGGTTCCTGTTGTTTCCAAAGACTCATTTCAGAGCACTGGTTGCAGCCATCATTGCAGCCACTGCAGCCAATGTGGTAACCAGGACTTGGTCATCTGCCCCAAACTGGCTGCCCAAACCCCTTTATTCTTTTTCTAAGAAATGTGACAATCTAGGCATTCCCTGCTTGACCTGAGTCCTGTGGAGCCCATTTGCCTTGGATGCCAGTTCACTTTTCTGGTTCTGGTGTACAGCACCATCTGATGCTCCAGAGGTAAGGGGCAGACTGTGAACTCCACCCATTCCAGAGCCAGTGTACAAGCAGCACCTAGGCACCCCAACAGGAGATGTGGAAAATGGAACCACAATAATTTGCCACATTCCAACATGTCCTATACAAATTGCTAGTGGCATGTGATTTCTCCTGAGGCATGGATTGTCTTCAAGAGCCTATGGCCTTTGATGAATATTGACAATTACTCATATATCATCCATTACTGAATACTATTTGTCTTTCTATTCATCTAACCAATCATTCATGAGTTTACTCATTATCTATCTACCTTCCTTTCTGTCTATCTAGCTATTATCTATCTATCATCTATATCTCTACCCCAATATTTTAGTTACATTTTGGTATTGTGATTAATCACCAGGACCAAAAACAAATTATTCAAGAGTTCCTTTTAAGTTGCGTTTTCAGAGAAGGTGTCCATAATGATGGGAGATGCATGACAGAAGATAGCTGAATCAGGAAGTCAAGAGATCACATTTCCAAATACTCACAAACCACAAAAAGCAAACTGGAAGTGAAATTAGGCTATAAATGTTCAAAGTATGGCACTAGTATGGTATTTTCACAAACAGGGTTGTACCTCTTAAATGTTTCATAACCTCCCTAACATTACCACCAGCTGTGGAACAAGTCACATTACAAGAAAGGTAGAGGAAGAAAAGAATTAGGATTAAAGTTCAAATGAACAGATGAATATACAAATGCAAGAGCGAGTTTGTAGAAGTTAAAATCTTTTCTATTCCTAGACAATTTTAACCAGTTCTAACATTATTGTTGCTAATTCCATTATATTCTCTCTCTCTCTCTCTCTCTCTCTCTCAAAAGTATGCAAAATCTCTTTATTGATTTCATAGTGAGACCCGAGCCCACATAAACAGATTAGGAATCAAATAAGACCTGAGCAGATGTGAGGCTACTTATTGACTCTAGTCCAGTCATTGTGAATATTCAAACCTTCCCTCAAGAAATATCAGCTTTTGGTTTCAGGATTCAGTCTTACACTAAGGACTTGATGGTTCATACACCCATTACCTTTTCTTTTTTCTTTTCTTTTCTTTTCCTGTTTGTTTTTTGTTTTTGTTTTTTGAGACAGTGTTTCACTGTATAGCCCTGGCTTTCCTGGAACTCACTTTGTAGACCAGGCTGGTCTCAAACTCAGAAATCCGCCTACCTCTGCTTCTGAAGTGCTGGGATTAAAGACATGCTGCACCATCACTGCCCGGCTCCATTACCTTTCCTTAAAAGTTTTCTGAAAAGTTTTGGGCTGAGAAGATGGATAATTTGGTCAAGTGTTTGCTAAGCAACTATGATGAACTATAATTAGATATATAAAACTCATTGTAAAAAGCAGAGTGTGGTGTGAACCTGCAATGGCAGCAGTGTGAAGGAAAGAAAGGGATGTATTTTGGACTTCCAAGATAGCTAGTCTAGCCAAATTAGCAGCCTCCTAGACCATTAAAAACTATATATGGATTGAGAAGATGGCTCAGTAGCTAATAGATTTTAATAAGTAAACATGAGAACTTGAGGTCAAATTCCTAGTACCTACTTAAAAATTGATAAAAGTGGCTGCACGCACAAGTGTAACATGAGATCTATGATGAGTAGAGCCATGAAGTTAACTGAGGTTTTCTGGCTGCCAGTCTTGTTCCAGGTTCAGGGACAGACCCTGTCTTAAGGACATGATAGTGAAAGTAATTGATCATGAGAAGCAATGTCCTCCTCTACCCTTAGCACAGATGCTTGGACATAGATATCACAACACATATACACATAAGCACATATTACACACTCACATTTACACATAGATACATACAGAGTGAAAGAGAGAGAGAGAGAGACAGACAGACAGATAGAGACAGACAGAGACAGAGACAGAGACAGAGACAGAGACAGAGACAGAGACAGAGAATATACACTGGGCTTTACTGAGACTTCCTTTCTCAATGCAATTAATGAGACTCTCTTTACCTCATTAAAGGGAAAAAGCTATGGCTTTCTTTACCAATACATCATAAGAACAATCTCCAGATTTCAAATTATTCTTAGGACCAGTGCTTTACATGTGCCCAGTAGAAATCACAGGCCACTAGGAGTTTGTATTGATCATACTGGAATGTGTCCAACTGGTATGGTTCCATATGCCATCTTTCCTTTTGGGGTGCCTAGGTGCTGCTGGTACACCAGCTCTGGAATGGGAGGAGTCCACAGATTACCACTTAAAACATTTCATAGATTTACAAATACAAAGTCTCCAAATCTATATTAAAAAAAAAAAAAACCAACAACCAAAAAAACCATGGTCAGGTTATTATAGCAATATACTAGTCCTTGGTACCAACTTCTTTCTTAGTTAGGGTTTTATTGCTGTGAAGAGGCACCATGAACAAGGTAACTCTTACAAAGGATTACATTTAATTGGAGCTGGCTTGCAGTTTCAAATGGTCAGTCCTTTATGACCATGGCAGCAAGCATTACAACATCCTGACAGACATCATGTTGGAGGAGCCAAGAGTTCTACAACTTGATCCTAGGGAGCTAGCCAGATGAAGACTGACTTCTACAGAAAACTATCAAGAGAGTCTTGTCTTCAATGTGTAGAGCTGGACCATAGGATCTCAAAGCCCACTTCCACAGAGACACATTTGCTCCAACAAGGCCAGATCTATTCCAACAATTTTAGACCTCCTAATAGTGTTATTCCCTGTGGGTCAAGAATTTGAACTTATGAGTCTGTGGTGGCCAAACCTCTTCAAACCACCATAGGAGCATAACTCTTAAGAGGGTTGATCATGTTCCAGTGGGAGACTCTAAATTCATGTACATGTGTGTAGCACTGATTGAACCCAGTAGGTTAGAAAATACATGAATTTGGCATAGGGACTTTAGAACACGTTGAGGATCTGGGAAAACTATCATAGTGGGTCAGAGTGAAAGCACCAATTTAGGGATTCAGAGGTTTTATTGTGGTTACAGCAAACTTGAGGAATTTCCATATGAATCAATAAGTTAGTATTTTTAAAACTGTATTTCTGGTGTAATCTGCAGGAACTGAACGTGAGGACAAACCCACTTGACAAATAGGGTGGCAGAGTTATGTATTTTCAGTAGGATGTCTTAACTTATCTATATGTACCTGGATACTGCTTCTGTTGCCTGACAGGCTGTTGCTAAGTGGGGGTTGATTGTCATAGGATGCTTGCTCATTAGGACTCTGTCATTTTCTTCCTGGAATAGAAGTTTATCCTCTGGTCTTGCACAAAATGCAATTTCTTCTATAACAGAATTGATTGGGCTTTATAGTAGTATTTATTTGTTAATTAGTCTGATAAATACAACACCTGTTTTTCTGGTTAAGTCATTTCTTGCTTTGGTAATCAGTACCTAAGCACTTTAGAATGATACAGCATTCATTTTAGCATCAATTTATCCAATATAGCATCCATTTTAACATCCATTTACCCAATTTAGATATTCGTTTTGTGGTTTGAGTATAAATTGTCCCCAAAGGTTTATATATTGGAATAATTGACCCTGAAGTAGCGATGCTGGTTAGGATATCTGAAGAGAAATTTAAGCAAACCACTGGGAATGATAGCTGGTCTTATTTTATACTAACTTTCTGCTTTTTGAGTGTTGACATAATGTAAACAGCTAACGCATGTTCATGCTGCAATGATTTCCACACCACAGTGGTATGTATCCCTTGACACTATGTGTCAAAGTAGCCCTTTTCTTTTTAATTTAGAATAAGTGTTAAGATTAAGTAAGAATATTACATAAAATAGTAAGTGTAGAAATTAGGACACATCAATAACAGTACACAGTAGCCATTATTACTCTTGTGTGTCATATTCATAATTCTTACGTAATGAGCATTTTATTGATTTTTAATGTTTGTCTATGTGTTTGTCTGGGGGCACATCAAAGCAGTGCTTATGAGAGCACAAAATGGGACATTGGAGATGGAGTTCTAGGTGGTTGTATGCTGCTGGAGGTAAATGCTGAGAATGGAACTTATGTTCTTAGTCACTGAGTCATCTCTCCAGCCACAGCCAGGACTTCTCTGTTCAATATCCTTTTCATTTCTGCAATCATTCATACAAATAGATTTTTTTTTTTAAGAAAGAGTTTCACTGAATTTATTTTAGACTTGCTTGGTTGGTGTTTGTTCTTTGTCCTTTCTACCTCGGACAACCAATCCTCTTCACCTACTCTTTTATTATTGCATTCCTTTATAGTGACATGCATATTTATGTTAGAGTCAATATCAATTGTTCATCTTTTTCTTAAAATATGCAAATGATACCCTTGGTATACTCTATTTAAAAATATATTTTATCAATGAGTAAAGATGGTGTTTTCAATATGTGAAAGTGAGTGGAATCTATTTTTTTCAAAACATTGGTGTATGGACAACTAATCCATTGGGAACATTATTTATTACATGGTTTGTATTCTGCAATGTGAATAGAGGTAATGACTCAAACTCAATAGAAGTCACAAGTAATTAGAAGCTATGGTTCTTTGGCAGCTGCTCATTCCATATTAAGCTGCTTTAGTAAACCTACCCTTTACCCTGGTGGCCAGATACCACAAAACATAAAGAAAAAGGAATGGAAAATAAACATCCCCCTTCATCACACCTGCCACCTTGCTATCCACCTTAATAGGAAGTAATACAGAAAGCGATTAAGATGAGCTAAGAGGCTGCCTTAAGCTGGGTCAGATGTTGGAATCCTTGGCATACCTACCGAGCTGGCTTTCCTGAATGCCAGAACCATAAATTACCACAAAGGATATCTGTTCATTACTCATGACTGCAAGGGTTTCCTTACAAAGTGGTGATCTATGTCAAGTACTGTTGCATTACTGATTCAATTATTCTTTTGATATACAAAATTTCTGACCTGTGGTGAAGGATGGAATGGAAGTTTTCAAGCTGGCACTCTGGAATGTGGTCCAGGACCTCTTTGTTTCAACATTCGATGTCCCTGGGATTGTAGGGCTGAACCTGGACTCTGATTTCCAATATACCACAGCAGTCAGGTATTTTCCAAAAGATCAAATTATAAAAGACATGGCAAAATATAAAAGGGATTTAGACAATTTGACTCTATTAGGGAAAAAAAAATGCAAGGAGCCATCATTCTTCGCCTTTTCTTCCAAGAGCTCTCAGTAGTTCTAGATGATACCAGTAGTTTCTTGTTATACAAAAAGGAGCAAATGAAATGTTTTGCATAACAGAGCCTGGTAAGTATGTAGTTCAGTTGATTATTACCTCATAAGGGTTTTGCAAACACTGTTGTGGAAATAAAGAGATGGCTCAGCAACAAACGGATGTGTTGCGCAATATGTAAGACTGGGGTTTGGAATCTAGGATTCATAGAGAAAGCCAATGTCCAGCATGTAATTGTAACCTAGATTTGTGGAAATGCTCTGTTTCAAAAGGAATATTTGAAGAGGAAGATTCTTGTCACCCTCTCTGCTCTCTGAATGCATGAATAGGCATAGACATCAGCACATATGTGTATATACCTTCACATACTTATAGATACAAACATATATTTGTATATGTATTTATAATATAAATATTATTATAAAACTTACTTCCTTGCCTTACCCTCATACCTCTGGAACTTTGAGCACAAATCAGCTATATCTTCTGAGTTGCTTTGTATAGTCTTTTATCAGAACTACCAAAGAATAACTAATGCAACTTCTTAAGTGGTTTACATGTATATACACACAGTTCATCAGGACTCTCTCCAAATTATGAGACAGCAAGGGAGACAGGGTCAAAATGAAGACAAAATAATACCAACCATTTGTCCTGTTTTAGCTGCCCAATGCACATTTGCAGGTCCAAGTGAAGAGTGAATGCTTTTAGTAAAATCTGTCACTCAATTTTTACTATAAAAAGAAACCTACTCAAATGACGTTTACAGAAGATTAGGTCCACTACTCAAAATTCAATTAGAGAAAAAAAAGTCTTAAATGTGAACTCACATAATATCTTCAGTCTAATTAAGTGAAAAAGTCTAGAAAATATCCAGTTGAGAGCTTGCCCAACATGCAAAAAGATATATATTTCATCCTAGACCAACAGGAAGATTACAAGTGTGTGCTTACCATCCCTGGGTTTTTACTGGGTATAGGGAAGCTAAACTCTGGTCTTCATACTTGCTTGTGATTATTTTATCCACCATTTTCCAGCCCCCTGATGGTTGACATTTGTCCTGCCCTCCAGGTCTGAACATATATAGAAACTTCCACCTTCTAGTGATGACAAAAGCCACAGTGTGAAGGCTTGTTCTTATTAAAACAACCCCAGTATGTCAAAATTGCATAGGCTAACAAACTTATAGCATCTCCTAACAAATTGCCTGGATTTCTGATTGGAGGAGCTGGTCAGAAAAATGATAGAGAAAAGATTCATCTTTTTAGTCTTGAAGTCGTTAAGTTTTATTACTTTTACTTTTATTAATTTCATAATGACTTATTTTCTTTATCCTCTTGTCATTGTTTGGCTGAATTTATATTTGCATTACCAAAGCAAAGCAGACATTTGTACACAGTGGAGGTAGGAGGGAGCTGCACTAGAAAACCATGGGCAGTCTGCTTGTATAGAGGCCTAAGAAACAGAAATTTCTGAGCTTTTTGTTAACACCAAGAAAGAAAAGAATTTTTTAAAATGAAGAAGAGTCAAATCTTCAAACTGACTCCAGAGACTCACCTTAGAGAAATTCTTACCAGTGAATAAGAAATTAAAATTCTAATCAAGAAAACAGGATAGAACAGCCATAGTTCTCAAAGGGAAGTCAGACTGACAAAGGGCAATGCCAAGAAATGCTATAATGAAATGAAGCAAGGCAATGGAAGGGGAACAAATAAGGCTTTGTTTTTATTTAACTGAACAGGCAAGCGGGAGAGGATGTGCTTCGAAACTTCCCAAGGGATCAAACGAGATATTATAGCCTGCAGTACAGAGTAATTGTTTGGGAAGAAAGAAAGAGGGTTGAGATAAACAGTAGGAGGTCTGGGTATAGGCCTTTAGTATTAATTCTGCTCATCCTCCATCTAACAGCATCTTCTTTTTTTTTTTTAATTATTATGTATTTTCTTCAATTACATTTCCACTGCTATCCCAAAAGCCCCCCCCCCCCCACTCCCCTACCCACCCATTCCCATTTTTTGGCCCTGGCATTCCCCTGTACTGGGGCATATAACATTTGCCTGACCAATAGGCCTCTCTTTCCAGTGAAGGCCGACTAGGTCATCTTTTGATACATATGCAGCTAAAGTCAAGAGCTCTGGGGTACTGGTTAGTTCATAATGTTGTTCCTCCGATAGGGTTGCAGATCTCTTTAGCTCCTTGGATACTTTCTCTAGCTCCTCCATTGGGGGCCCTGTGATCCATCCAATAGTTGACTGTGAGCATCCACTTCTGTGTTTGCTAGGCCCCGGCCTATTCTCACAAGGGACAGCTATATCACCGTCCTTGCAACAAAGGCTTGCTAGTGTATGCAATGGTGTCATCGCTTGGAGGCTAATTATGGGATGGATCCCTGGATATGGCAGTCTCTAGATGAACCATCCTTTTGTCTCAGCTCCAAACTTTGTCTCTGTAACTCCTTCCATGGGTGATTGTTTCCAATTCTAAGAATGAGCAAAGTGTCCACACTTTGGTCTTCGTTCTTCTTCAGTTTCATATGTTTTACATATTGTACCTTATATCTTCTGACAGTAGGACCAACAGCACCATTCTTTCACATTCTGTGTAGGGCAATGCTTTGCTTGTTAAGTGCTATTTTTGATGTTGTTGGACATTGATGCTGGGAGGAGAAAGTCTTATTTTCAGGAAGCCAGAAGACAGCACTGCATCTCCTCTTTTTGCCATTATTTATGTCATCTCTTACTCATTCTTTTTCTCTCTGTTTTTATCTGCTTTCCTTCAACTAAAAAGTAATTATTTTACATTTGATTTTCCACATAAGTGAGTTCCATACCTCTGTGTAGAAAGAAGCAGCAATTGCCTACAGCTTTTGTGAACAACTTATGTGAACTATGTAGTACTTACAACGTTTCCATCTGGACCAAAATGTAAAGATATTTCTCATAGGATTATTTTCTAAGCTATTCAGAATAGCAATTATTAATATAGCATTTACATTTTATTTGGCATCACACATTATTTAGAATGAGCACCTCACACAATAATAGTGGGAGACTTCAACACACCACTTTCTTCAAAGGACAGATCGTGGAAACAGAAACTAAACAGGGACACAGTGAAACTAACAGAAGTTATGAAACAAATGGACCTGACAGATATCTACAGAACATTTTATCCTAAAACAAAAGGATATACCTTCTTCTCAGCACCTCACGGGACCTTCTCCAAAATTGACCATATAATTGGTCACAAAACAGGCCTCAATAGATACAAAAATATTGAAATTGTCCCATGTATCCTATCAGACCACCATGGCCTAAGACTGATCTTCAATAACAACATAAATAATGGAAAGCCAACATTCACGTGGAAACTGAACAACACTCTTCTCAATGATACCTTGGTCAAGGAAGGAATAAAGAAAGAAATTAAAGACTTTTTAGAGTTTAATGAAAATGAAGCCACAACGTACCCAAACCTATGGGACACAATGAAAGCATTTCTAAGAGGGAAACTCATAGCTCTGAGTGCCTCCAAGAAGAAACAGGAGACAGCACATACTAGCAGCGTGACAACACATCTAAAAGCCCTAGAAAAAAAGGAAGCAAATTCACCCAAGAGGAGTAGACGGCAGGAAATAATCAAACTCAGGGGTGAAATCAACCAAGTGGAAACAAGAAGAACTATTCAAAGAATTAACCAAACGAGGAGTTGAGAAAAATCAACAAGATAGATAAACCCTTAGCTAGACTCACTAAAGGGCACAGGGACAAAATCCTAATTAACAAAATCAGAAAGGAAAAGGGAGACATAACAACAGATCCTGAAGAAATCCAAAACACCATCAGATCCTTCTACAAAAGGCTATACTCAACAAAACTGGAAAACCTGGACGAAATGGACAAATTTCTGGACAGATACCAGGGACCAAAGTTGAATCAGGATCAAGTTGACCATCTAAACAGTCCCATATCACCTAAAGAAATAGAAGCAGTTATTAATAGTCTCCCAACCAAAAAAAGCCCAGGACCAGATGGGTTTAGTGCAGAGTTCTATCAGACCTTCAAAGAAGATCTAATTCCAATTCTGCACAAACTATTTCACAAAATAGAAGTAGAAGGTACTCTACCCAATTCATTTTATGAAGCCACTATTACTCTGATACCTAAACCACAGAAAGATCCAACAAAGATAGAGAACTTCAGACCAATTTCTCTTATGAATATCGATGCAAAAATCCTCAATAAAATTCTCGCTAACCGAATCCAAGAACACATTAAAGCAATCATCCATCCTGACCAAGTAGGTTTTATTCCAGGGATGCAGGAATGGTTTAATATACGAAAACCCATCAATGTAATCCATTATATAAACAAACTCAAAGACAAAAACCACATGATCATCTCGTTAGATGCAGAAAAAGCATTTGACAAGATCCAACACCCATTCATGATAAAAGTGTTGGAAAGATCAGGAATTCAAGGCCCATACCTAAACATGATAAAAGCAATCTACAGCAAACCAGTAGCCAACATCAAAGTAAATGGAGAGAAGCTGGAAGCAATCCCACTAAAATCAGGGACTAGACAAGGCTGCCCACTTTCTCTCTACCTTTTCAACATAGTACTTGAAGTATTAGCCAGAGCAATTCGACAACAAAAGGAGATCAAGGGGATACAAATTGGAAAGGAGGAAGTCAAAATATCACTTTTTGCAGATGATATGATAGTATATATAAGTGACCCTAAAAATTCCACCAGAGAACTCCTAAACCTGATAAACAGCTTCGGTGAAGTAGCTGGATATAAGATAAACTCAAACAAGTCAATGGCCTTTCTCTATACAAAGAATAAACAGGCTGAGAAAGAAATTAGGGAAACAACACCCTTCTCAATAGTCACAAATAATATAAAATATCTTGGCGTGACTCTAACTAAGGAGGTGAAAGATCTGTATGATAAAAACTTCAAATCTCTGAAGAAAGAAATTAAGGAAGATCTCAGAAGATGGAAAGATCTCCCATGCACATGGATTGGCAGGATCAACATTGTAAAAATGGCTATCTTGCCAAAAGCAATCTACAGATTCAATGCAATCCCCATCAAAATTCCAACTCAATTCTTCAACGAATTGGAAGGAGCAATTTGCAAATTTGTCTGGAATAACAAAAAACCTAGGATAGCAAAAAGTCTTCTCAAGGATAAAAGAACTTCTGGCGGAATCACCATGCCAGACCTAAAGCTTTACTACAGAGCAATTGTGATAAAAACTGCATGGTACTGGTATAGAGACAGACAAGTAGACCAATGGAATAGAGTTGAAGACCCAGAAATGAACCCACACACCTATGGTCACTTGATCTTCGACAAGGGAGCTAAAACCATCCAGTGGAAGAAAGACAGCATTTTCAACAATTGGTGCTGGCACAACTGGTTGTTATCGTGTAGAAGAATGCGAATCGATCCATACTTATCTCCTTGTACTAAGGTCAAATCTAAGTGGATCAAGGAACTTCACTTAAAACCAGAGACACTGAAACTTATAGAGGAGAAAGTGGGGAAAAGCCTTGAAGATATGGGCACAGGGGAAAAATTCCTGAACAGAACAGCAATGGCTTGTGCTGTAAGATCGAGAATTGACAAATGGGACCTAATGAAACTCCAAAGTTTCTGCAAGGCAAAAGACACCGTCAATAAGACAAAAAGACCACCAACAGATTGGGAAAGGATCTTTACCTATCCTAAATCAGATAGGGGACTAATATCCAACATATATAAAGAACTCAAGAAGGTGGACTTCAGAAAATCAAATAACCCCATTAAAAAATGGGGCTCAGAACTGAACAAAGAATTCTCACGTGAGGAATACCGAATGACAGAGAAGCACTTGAAAAAATGTTCAACATCCTTAATCATCAGGGAAATGCAAATCAAAACAACCCTGAGATTCCACCTCACACCAGTCAGAATGGCTAAGATCAAAAATTCAGGTGACAGCAGATGCTGGTGTGGATGTGGAGAAAGAGGAACACTCCTCCATTGTTGGTGGGAGTGCAGGCTTGTACAACCACTCTGGAAATCAGTCTGGCGGTTCCTCAGAAAACTGGACATAGTACTACCGGAGGATCCAGCAATACCTCTTCTGGGCATATATCCAGAAGATGCCCCAACTGGTAAGAAGGACACATGCTCCACTATGTTCATAGCAGCCTTATTTATAATAGCCAGAAGCTGGAAAGAACCTAGATGCCCCTCAACAGAGGAATGGATACAGAAAATGTGGTACATCTACACAATGGAGTACTACTCAGCTATTAAAAAGAATGAATTTATGAAATTCCTAGGCAAATGGATGGACCTGGAGGGCATCATCCTGAGTGAGGTAACACATTCACAAAGAAACTCACACAATATGTACTCACTGATAAGTGGATATTAGCCCCAAACCTAGGATACCCAAGATATAAGATATAATTTGCTAAACACATGAAACTCAAGAAGAATGAAGACTGAAGTGTGGACACTATGCCCCTCCTTAGATTTGGGAACAAAACACCCATGGAAGGAGTTACAGAGACAAAGTTTGGAGCTGAGATGAAAGGATGGACCATGTAGAGACTGCCATATCCAGGGATCCACCCCATAATCAGCATCCAAACGCTGACACCATTGCATACACTAGCAAGATTTTATTGAAAGGACCCAGATGTAGCTGTCTCTTGTGAGACTATGCCAGGGCATAGCAAACACAGAAGTGGATGCTCACAGTCAGCTAATGGATGGATCATAGGGCTCCCAATGGAGGAGCTAGAGAAAGTAGCCAAGTAGCTAAAGGGATCTGCAACCCTATAGGTGGAACAACATTATGAACTAACCAGTACCCCGGAGCTCTTGACTCTAGCTGCATATGTATCAAAAGATGGCCTAGTCGGCCATCACTGGAAAGAGAGGCCCATTGGACTTGCAAACTTTATATGCCCCAGTACAGGGGAACACTAGGGCCAAAAAGGGAGAGTGGGTGGGCAGGGGAGTGGGGGTGGGTGGATATGGGGGACTTTTGGTATAGCATTGGAAATGTAAATGACTTAAATACCTAATAAAAAATGGAAAAAAAAAAAAAAGAAAAAAGCCATGGGCAGAATGGTAATGTAAATCCATCTTCAAATATCTGGACAAATTAAGCATCATTCCAAAAAATATGAAGCATCATTAAAGGCATATAGCTTAAAACCCCAAATAAGAAATATCTTTAAAGACTCTGAAAATTTTTAAAAGGATTGATGACTTTATACACTAAATTTTTATTATCTATTTTTACTTTTAATGTTAATAAAAATAATTAATATCCCCCCCCAAAAAAAAAACAAAAAACAAACAAACAAAAAAAAGAAATGAGTTAACATACCTGGAATGTCATGTATGGATTCTATGCAAAGAGTTTACCATTCAATATGAAGGATAAAGGATCAATGAGTTTCAATTATTGAGTGTATTTAGGAGACAATTGCTTGAATATACTTAATAATAGTATATAAAGAGTATGCATATATATATATATATATATATGTATACTCAATACTTTTTGAAAAGTTTTAAAACATTTTTTTGAGAATTTTTTTGCATAATCACTATATTTACACCATTTTCATTCTTCCTTTTACCCCCAAGTCTTCTAATCCCCTCAACAATTTCTCTCAAATTCTTGAGATTAGAAAAAATGCAATTATGAAATAGAAACAAAAAATAATTTTATGGTGGGAGAACACCACAACATGAAGAATTATATTAAAGAGTTTGAGCATTAAGAAGCTTGAGAACCACAGATCTATGGGTAGGTCCTTGTGAGTTTTTCCACACACACTTTGGCAGTCAATTGATGTTGATGTTCAGGACTTGTTTAAGTGACCATTTTGACATTTCATGGGTTCAGATTACATGTGTTGAGATTTCACATACAAAAGACACTCTTTCACAGTGGATATGCTGGTCCTTTGGCTTTCATAGTCCTTCTGACCTCAAGCTATTCCCCGAATTTTGTTATATGAATTAATATTGTAGGTCTATCAGTTCTAGTTGGACATCCTAAATTCAGTTGATCTCTTTGTTTTGACAAATTGTAAATTTCTGTGATGACCTCAGCTACAAAAGAAAGAAAGAAACAAACAACAACTTTGATGAGGGGCAAGAGCTTTGATAATATGTGGACATATGGTAGACCCTGAAAGGTGGTCTGTGTTCTGGTCAAGCAAGGCTTAATCAGGAGACCCAGTAGAAAAATCTGCAAGGGACTGAACCATAAGCTATGTTCCCAGACACAAGTGCCTGATACCACATCAACTCCTCAACTCCATAATCCTCTATCAGTCACATAGACAATGTCCCAAGCTCCTGGTGTTCTGAGTACAACCAGGTAAGCTTCTGTCACAGTTACGAGCCCAGTCCACTTTAAAGGGGCTGCTTGGACACTCTTCTCTCTCTTAAGCTCTTACTCTCTCCTTGTCTATCACCTCTCACTCTTCTTTTCCCCTTCCCTTCCCTTCCCTTCCCTTCCCTTCCCTTCCCTTCCCTTCCCTTCCCTTCCCATACTCTCTCATCCCTGAGATAACCTGCTAGAGCTCTCCTCCGACCTTCCCGTTCGGCCTCCAGGCTAGAGTCCTTCCATGGGTCCATTTTCAGCTCTTCTGCGACATACAGTTGTCTGGGATGTCCAAGAGCGAGACACTTGTTCCGGGCCACTGTGAGGCTCAGGGACCCCAAAGTCAGCTCTCCCATGATACCCATCAGTCTGTGGTGCCAAGAGCCTAAGAAGGGTGGTGCAGACTGTGAGGCCCAACTCCCAGGAGGTCCTGTTGGGTCCTGCAGCAATCTACCAGAGCTCTGGTGGGATACTGGTCTCCCACCCCTTTATTTCCCCATAGGCAAAAGGATATGTTTTAAAAATATAGTTATATGTTATACTGATTTAAGAAAGGCAGCATTAGGTTATCCTCTAGGGTATATGATCTCACTATAATGTCTTCAGCAAGTTCTGGGAGTCAATAAATAACAACAATAATAATATACTTATATGTATTCATAGTATACATATATACAATATTTTATATATATGTTACATATACATATGTATATATACATATTTTCATACATCAAATTATATTCATACTTGAGTGGCAAGGATAAAATCTAAGTATTTATAATATCCCAAACACCTAATGCAATAAGTCATGGAATTTGCTCAAAATAGTGTTGACTAAAATCTATTTGATAGCTATTGCAAAAAAAGTTGTGAAGGGTGGTAGATATCCAAAAGACATCAAAACTGAGTCATGGTGTTTTTCTTCCTTGAGACCTTAGCAATTTAAGAACCCTTTTGTCATTCACTCCATGGAAGGAAAGGGGTGATGACATGTCTGAATTTTGAGGTAAAGAAAGAACAGCATAGAGCCTTGAGTTAGCTATTGGTTGTTGTGATAAAACTCACTGACAAAAGCAACTGAGAAAGGAAGTGTTTGTTAGATTCCTAGTTCAAGGATATAGTCCATCATGGTGGAGAAGACATGACAGCCCAGATATGAGGGAGCTGCTTACAGTTTCTCTACAGTAAGGAAGTATAGAGATGAATGCTAGTGCTCAATTCATTGTTTACATTTCAGTGCAATCTAGGATACCAACCCTGGGTATTCTGTTACCAACCAGAGGCAGGAACTGTCAGCTCAGTTAACTCAATGTGCTAGACCCCAGATGCATTGTCTCATGAGATTGAACATTCCTGATGTCATTTTAAGTCTTTTGCAACCTAAAACACTTTTAAAAATGCAGATACCTTTGCCTCATTTTACAGCTAAGAATTTAAGGTTCTTTGAAGCAATACAGATGTATTGTATGGTATTTCATTCACTCTCCACTTGCCTTTTGCTTTTCTTGTTGCTCCAAATTAAATATCCATGGCTCCTTACTAAGAAAGATGGTCTACAAAAGCATTTTATGTTATATATATGTGGCATAACCAGGCCCAGTATATCTTAGTGATTATTAGACATTAAAACAAGAGGGGCATGGCAGAATGATGAGGGATGAAGAAAGGAAGAAGTTATACAGAAGTTCTTGAGGAAAAATGGAGACAGTATACAACAGAGAAGCATATTTGTATCACAAGCTTAAGTGGGAAGTGGTGCAGAATATATTGGGGGTGCAAGGTCAAACAATTGAGAATAACCAGTCCACTGAAGGATACCTCTAACTCCCCAAAGAACTGATTTGAAAGCAACTTTAAAGAAACTGAAATTTGATGATGTTTAAGTCCTTCTGTAAAATGGACTACAGTGTTTGCTTATGATCTGTATGCTTCA
Organism: Mus musculus; assembly: GCF_000001635.26. Lineage (NCBI taxonomy): Eukaryota > Metazoa > Chordata > Mammalia > Rodentia > Muridae > Mus > Mus musculus. The sequence goes on from NC_000067.6 coordinate 98,803,723, forward strand.
TCTATGCTTTAAACTTCCTAATACATTGCAAGTACACATTATATTTATTGTTTAAGAAATAACAGGAAGAAAAATTATATATGTATATATACACACATATATGTGTGTGTGTTGTGTTTATAATATGTATTTATTATATAACAAATAGTTGGATTACTGGCTGTATTAGTCAGAAAATAAGGTAATAAAACATCAAGTTCTATCAGCACAACAATCAAAGAAAATACAAAACGCAAAAAGATTCAAACTCAAATCATCCAGGAAATCCAGGACACAATGAGAAGACCAAACCTACGGATAATAGGAGTTGATGAGAATGAAGATTTTCAACTTAAAGGGCTAGCAAATATCTTCAACAAAATTATAGAAGAAAACTTCCCAAACCTAAAGAAAGAGATGCCCATGAACATACAAGAAGCTTACAGAACTCCAAATAGACTGGACCAGAAAAGAAATTCCTCCCGACACATAATAATCAGAACAACAAATGCACTAAATAAAGATAGAATACTAAAAGCAGTAAGGGAGAAAGGTCAAGTAACATATAAAGGCAAGCCTATCAGAATTACACCAGATTTTTCACCAGAGACTATGAAAGCCAGAAGAGCCTGGACAGATGTTATACAGACACTAGAGAACCCAAACTCCAGCCCAGGCTACTCTATCCAGCCAAACTCTCAATCACCATAGATGGAGAAACCAAAGTATTCCACAACAAAACCAAATTGAAACATTATTTTTCAATGAATCCAGCCCTTCAAAGGATAATAACAGAAAAAAAAAAAAACCAAACAAGAACGGAAATCATGCCCTAGAACAAGCAAGAAAGTAATCCCTCAACAAACCAAAAATAAGACAGCCACAAGAACAGAATGCCAACTCTAAAAACAAAAATAAATGGAAGCAACAATTACTTTTCCTTAATATCTCTTAATATCAATGGACTCAATTCCCCAGTAAAAAGATATAGACTAACAGACTGGCTACACAAACAGGACCCAACATTCTGCTGCTTACAGGAAGCCCATCTCAAGGAAAAAGACAGACACTACCTCAGAGTGAAAGGCTGGAAAACAATTTTCCAAACAAATGGTCTGAAGAAACAAGCTGGAGCAGCCATTCTAATATTGAATAAAATCGACTTCCAACCCAAAGTTATCAAAAAAGACAAGGAGGGACACTTCATACTCATCAAAGGTAAAATCCTCCAAGAGGAATTCTCAATTATGAATATCTATGCTCCAAATGCAAGGGCAGCCACATTCATTAAAGGCACTTTAGTAAAGCTCAAAACACACATTGCACCTCACACAATAATAGTGGAAGACTTCAAGACACCACTTTCATCAATGGACAGATCTTGGAAACAGAAACTAAACAGGGACACAGTGAAACTAACAGAAGTTATGAAACAAATGGACTTAACAGATATCTACAGAACATTTTATCCTAAAACAAAAGGATATACCTTCTTCTCAGCACCTCACGGGACCTTCTCCAAAATTGACCATATATTTGGTCACAAAACAGGCCTCAAAAGATACAAAAATATTGAAATTGTCCCATGCATCCTATCAGACCACCATGGCCTAAGGCTGATCTTCAATAACAACATAAATAATGGAAAGCCAACATTCACATAGAAACTGAACAACACACTTCTCAATGAGACCTTGGTCAAGGAAGGAATAAAGAAAGAAATTAAAGACTTTTTAGAGATTAATGAAAATGAAGCCACAACATACCCAAACCTATGGGACACAATGAAAGCATTTCTAAGAGGGAAATTCATAGTTCTGAGTGCCTCCAAAAAAAAAAAAAAAAAAAAAAAAAAAAAAAAAAAAAAAAAAAAAAAAAAAAACTAGAGAGAGCACATACTAGCAGCTTGAGAACACAAGTAAATGCTCTAGAAAAAAAGGAAGCAAATTCACCCAAGAGGAGTAGACGGCAGGAAATAATTAAACTCAGGTGCGAATTCAACCAAGTGGAAACAAGAAGAACTATTCAAAGAAGTAACCAAACGAGGAGTTGGTTCTTTGAGAAAATCCACAAGATAGATAAACCCTTAGCTAGACTCACTAGAGGGCACAGGGACAGCATCCTAATTAACAAAATCAGAAATGAAAAGGGAGACATAACTACAGATCCTGAAGAAATCCAAAACACCATCAGATCCTTCTACAAAAGGTTATACTCAACAAAACTGGAAAACTTGGATGAAATGGACAAATTTCTAGACAGATACCAGGTACCGAAGTTAAATCAGGATCAAGTTAATGATCTAAACAGTTCCATATCCCCTAAGGAAATAGAAGCAGTCATTAATAGTCTCCCAGCAAAAAAAAAAAAAAAAAAAAAAAAAAAAAGGCCAAGACCATATGGGGTAAGTCCAGAGTTCTATCAGACCTTCAAAGAAGATCTAATTCCAGTTCTGCACAAACTATTCCACAAAATAGAAGTAGAAGGAACTCTACCCAACTCATTATATGAAGCCACATTTACTCTGATACCTAAACCACAGAAAGATCCAACAAGATAGAGAACTTCAGACCAATTTCCCTTATGAATATTGATGCAAAAATACCCAATAAAATTTTCGCTAACTGAATCTAAGAACACATTAAAGCAATCATCGATCCTGACCAAGTAGGTTTTATTCCAGGGCTGCAGGGTTGGTTAAATATACGGAAATCCATCAACGTAATCCATTATATAAACAAACTCAAAGACAAAAGCCACATGGTCATATCCTTAGATCCAGAGAAAGCATTTGACAAGATCCAACACCCATTCATGATAAAAGTCTTGGAAAGATCAGGAATTCAAGGCCCATACCTAACCATGATAAAAGCAATCTACAGCAAATCAGTAGCCAACATCAAAGTAAATGGTGAGAAGCTGGAAGCAATCCCACTAAAATCAGGGACTAGACAAGGCTGCCCACTTTCTCCCTACCTCTTCAACATAGTACTTGATGTCCAACCAGAGCAATTTGACAACAAAAGGAGATCAACGGGATACAAATTGGGAAAGATGAAGTCAAAATATCACTTTTTGCAGATGATATGATAGTATATATAAGTGACCCTAAAAATTCCACCAGAGAAGTCCTAAACCTGATAAACACCTTCAGTGAAGTAGCTGGATATAAAATTAACTCAAACAAGTCAATGGCCTTTCTCTATACAAAGGATAAACAGGCTGAGAGAGAAATTAGGGAAACAACACCCTTCTCAATAGTCACAAATAATATAAAATATCTTGGCGTGACTCTAACTAAGGAAGTGAAAGATCTGTATGATAAGAACTTCAAGTCTCTGAAGAAAGAAATTAAAGAAGATCTCAGAAGATGGAAAGATCTCCCATGCTCATGGATTGCAGGATCAACATTGTAAAAATGGCTAATTTGCCAAAAGCAATCTATAGATTCAATGCAATCCCCATCAAAATTCCAACTCAATTCTTCAACGAATTAGAAAGAGCAATCTGCAAATTCATTTGGAATAACACAAAAGCTAGGATAGCAAAAACTCTTCTCAAGGATAAAAGAACCTCTGGTGGAATCACCATGCCTGAACTAAAGCTGTACTACAGAGCAATTGTGATAAAAACTGCATGGTACTGGTATAGTGACAGACAAGTAGACCAATGGAGTAGAATTGAAGACCCAGAAATGAACCCACACACCTATGGTCACTTGATCTTCGACAAGGGAGCTAAAACCATCCAGTGGAAGAAAGACAGCATTTTCAACAAATGGTGCTGGCACAACTGGTGGTTATCATGTAGAAGAATGGGAATTGATCCATTCCTATCTCCTTGTACTAAGGTCAAATCTAAGTCGATCAAGGAACTCCACATAAAACCGGAGACACTGAAACTTATAGAGGAGAAAGTGGGGAAAAACCTGAAAGATATGAGCACAGGGGAAAAATCCTGAATAAAACAGCAATGGCTTGTGCTGTAAGATCTAGAATTGACAAATGGGACCTCATGAAACTGCAAAGCTTCTACAAGGCAAAAGATACCGTCAAGAAGACAAAAAGGCCACCAACAGATTGGGAAAGGATCTTTACCTATCCTAAATCAGATAGGGGACTAATATCTAATATATATGAAGAACTCAAGAAGGCAATGTTGTCAGCGTTTGGAGGCTGATTATGGGATGGATCCCTGGATTTGGCAGTCTCTAGATGGTCCATCCTTTTGTCTCAGCTCCAAACTTTTCCTCTGTAACTCCTTCCATGGGTTAACAGCTCCTGTCTCATTTCCTTCTTCCTACCATTTAGCTCTCTTTAAATGTGTGGCATTCATCAGACTTCTCAGGCACTGTCAAAGGCAAATGTCTCTGATTTAAAAAATATTTTATAAAAGTGGAGGTGGTGATAACTTCTATATCAAGCACTTCTTGCACATTATACTTCAAAGTTTATTTTATAAAATTTCAAAGTTTTAAAAAATAGTAGTGTTTGGGGTTATGACTCAGTGACTGAAGTACTCTAAGAAAGCTTGAAGATCTGAGCCCAATGCTTCAAAGCACATATAATTGGACACAGTATCACACATCTTTGGAGCAGCTGTTCCTACAGGGTGATGATGACCAAACAGGAGTATCTGTTGAAGCAGTTGTCTCAATGAATCTGACATACACAGTGATAAACAAGGAAGGAACCCTGTTTCAAACAAGGTGGAAGGCAAGTTTGATCACACATATGCTTACCTTTCTTTAAACTGATACTGTATTCTGACTACACATGTGTACCATGACACATGGTATATGTATGCTTGTTTTCAAACATGGAGGTGCATACACACACACACACACACACACACACACACACACACACATACATATTGCACACAGTTAAAATAACAATTCATATATTAACTATGTTAATTTTTATCCCTGTCTTTGATCAATTGAGGTGAGATACTGTGATAATTGCACTAAGAATGTTTGTCAGTGAGTTACAGTTTTATACACAAAGGCAATTAACTAAGATTTTGATAGACATATATGTTGAGGAAACTTCTCTGATATTTAATGGGAAATGCAGTATATTGGAGCATGAGGATACTGTGTAAGAACACAAAGCTATAAACCATATTATGGAGACTCAAAAAATAATAGAAAATTGTATGTTAAAATGTGAAATGCTAATATAATATATAGAAAAAAGAGTCAAATAACCTTGGACTATATAAAAATTCATAGTTTATGGCTCAAGCAGCTCGACTAAACATATGTGTTTACCTCTCTTTCATCCAGAAATCCTGCAGCAGTTACAGAAGGGATAAAAGAATAGAAATACATTGCCAACACTTGTAGTTATAACGTGTACCTAGGCAATAAGACTCTCACATTAAAACCAGTGTAAGCTTGGGAATTGATAGAAACATGTAACTTTTGATGACTACAAAGCTCTATAGCATTTTCGGAGTGACCTTACCTATAGCCACCAGCCTGATTGCTTAGGAATAGACTGCTTAAAACCTCTGTGTGACACTGCAGCTATTAGTTCTTCTGCATGACATTTAAATCCTTCCAGGATGTGATACCAACTTCTTCTGTTACATTATTTCTTTGGTTTCTCTCTCTCTCTCTCTCTCTCTCTCTCTCTCTCTCTCTCTCTCTCTCTCTCTGTCTCTCTCTCTGTATATATATATATATATATATATATATATATATATATGTATATATATATATATATATATATATGTATGTATATGTGTGTGTGTGTGTTCATATAATCCTATGTGAACACACATGTATGCATATAATTCTGTTTATATGGAAACAAATGTGTTCATATGTGTGATGCATATGTGTATGGAAGTGAGTATGCTTTTGTGCCACTAGGGTTTGGAGACAGGTGTCAGTTTAATTCAACTATTCTTATTTATATTGCTCTATGGAAAAACTTTTTTGTTTATTTATTTATTTTTTACCATTATTAACTTGTGATTGTGTACTTTACTAAGCTGACTCACATAAACTTTCAGGGCACAAATTCTCTGATGATATTAATAAAGTTGTCTGTTTCATGAAACTTTAGTCTGCCTCACTTTTTAGGCCTTGTTTTCCCAGGCTCATGCCATCAACTGCATTGGTAAATATTCCTCCGAAAACTTTCTTTTTCAATTTTATATTCTTATCCAAATTTATAATTCAAAGACTCAAATAATAACTGTGCATATGAAAATTGGTATTAGCCATACAGTGGGGTATGAGACAATAGACTCATGGCTATAGCCCCACAGGAAAGCGACCCTTCTTTCCCCAGTAACCACCAGGTACTTACCCAGTAATTCCTAGGCTATGGGTATGATCTCAATAGCCCCTATGTCATCTGTTCTTGGAAATTTTAACTGGGCTAATCTTATGCAGGTTTTGTGACAGAAACCACAGCTGTTATGAGTCCATGTCTATAACAATTATGCCATGTCTAAAAGACAACAAAGCACTAATCGAAATATTTTCATTCTTATATTCTTTTCAATCTCTCTCCTATAATGTCTAATCTTTTGACTTTGCAACATAATTCTATCATGTACAAATGTGTTGGGCTTAATTAATTGTTATATAGGTATATATGTGACCTACAGGCAGTCCAGCTTTCTAGCATCTTTCTTTTCTCTAATCTAGAACACTAAAAACCACACAATGAAAAATGAATTGATAAATGCCATGAAAGAGAGTACAGAGAAGACTGGTTAAGAAATGATAGAGATGAGAGAAGATATGTTTTGAAGACAATTATAAAGCACTACTTTTGGAGTAAGATAATTGAAAAGATTCAAAGTGAATAGAGAATGAACATGTCAGTGTGCTAAACAGCAGACGCAGGGGACTTAAAATGGGAATGTAGTTGCTCTTATGTTTTTCAGCTTCTCACTATGTGACAATGTACCTAGGAGGAAATAGTTATTTTGTCTTATACCCTTACATGTTTTGGACCACAGTTACTTGGCTCTATTACTTTATACCTTAGTGGATAGCATCAAGGTAGGAACATATGGATGTGGAGACATATCTACAATTTGGTGGGTATGGAGCCAAGCAAGGTGTGCAGAGAACATTCCTAACTTCAAGAGAACATCATTAGTGATATAAAACCCTTTCAAAGTCAATCTTCTAAAAGGTCCTCTATGTACAGATAACCTTATTGGTTAGTGAACAAGCATTTAGCAATACAGGCCTTGAGAGAAAATTTATAACCAGATTCAGATAGGGTACAGCTATCTAAGGAAATACTGTAAGATGACTGGGAAGGAAGATTTGAGTAGGGACATACAACTTGGAAAACAGTAGGGAATTTTGATTTTACTATTGGAGAGATGCGTCAATGTTACATGATATTCCTTATTTATACTTAAGATTCATGGCTAATGAATTCATTGCATATAAAAAATTAAAATAGAGACATATAGAAAAAATTTTCAGTTGACTAGATAAAGGGTAATATGTTTACAGTCTACAATGGCTTGGGATGGCTCTAGGGAGAAGTAGTCAGTATCTGGATTGATTTTAAGTGATATGATGTGCTGATAGATCAGAAAGACTAAGGAGAACTGAAAACTCTCAAAATCTCCAGGCAACTAGATAGATGGTTGTACCACTCATTAAACTGGAATAACATATGTGATATGAGAGGCAGACCTATAAATGGAATTGGCATACATGAACTGTTTGATGCACATCCTCTAATTATGTAATCAAACCAGCAACTGAGTCAATGATGTTTTAGAGCAAGGATGAGATAATAGTGCAATGAATAGTTAGTCTTTACTTGTGTATCTGTATTGTAAGGAAAAAAATAAGGAGTTGTCTCATCTGGTAAAGTGCTTTCTTGTAAGCACTAAGACCTTAGCTTGATCCCCCAAATCTCCTCTAACAAAGAAGACTTGTGGCATGATTTTCAGTCATAACTCTAGATAGAAGGAACTGCAGCTTTCAATAACTCAATAGCCAGTCATCCTAGCCTACTTGGTGGATTCTAGGCTCATGAAAAATGCTGACTGAAAAAAACAATAACAAAGTGAATGGAAGCTAAAGAATGGCAGCTGAATATGGTAGTCTCTACACGGTCCATCCTTTCGTCTCAGCTCCAAACTTTGTCTCTGTAACTCCTTCCATGGGTGTTTTGTTCCCACTTCTAAGGAGGGGCATAGTGTCCACACTTCAGGCTTCATTTTTCTTGAGTTTCATGTGTTTAGTAAATTGTATCTTATATCTTGGGTATCCTAGGTTTTGGGCTAATATCCACTTATCAGTGAGTACATATTGTGTGAGTTCCTTTGTGAATGTGTTACCTCACTCAGGATGATGCCCTCCAGGTCCATCCATTTGGCTAGGAATTTCATAAATTCATTCTTTTTAATAGCTGAGTAGTACTCCAGGGATCCACCCCATAATCAGCATCCAAACGCTGACACCATTGCATAAACTAGCAAGATTTTATCGAAAGGACCCAGATGTAGCTGTCTCTTGTGAGACTATGCCGGGCCTAGCAAACACAGAAGTGGATGATCACAGTCAGCTAATGGATGGATCACAGGGCTCCCAATGGAGGAGCTAGAGAAAGTACCCAAGGAGCTAAAGGGATCTGCAACTCTATAGGTGGAACAACATTATGAACTAACCAGCTCTTGACTCTATCTGCATATGTATCAAAAGATGGCCTAGTCGGCCATCACTGGAAAGAGAGGCCCATTGGACTTGCAAACTTTATATGCCCCAGTACAGGGGAATGCCAGGGCCAAAAAGGGGGAGTGGTTGGGTAGGGGAGTGGGGGTGGTTGGGTATGGGGGACTTTTGGTATAGCATTGGAAATGTAAATGAGCTAAATACCTAATAAAAATGAAAAAAAACAAAAAGAATGGCAGCTGAAATCAATCCTTTGTCCTCCACAGGCAAGTGAATGCATTTGTGCAAGTGTACATAAAACACTTCCTCAAAATATGGGTGAATAAAGTATTCAGATAGGAAATAATGATAGGTTAGAAGTCTTTCAAATTTGATCCTTGTGCATCTCCACTGTTAAATGATAAGATGGAAGAGATGTCAGAAATGTAGAAGTAATGGCAGGAGTGATTATATGCCAGTTGTTAGAAAGGTAGCTTAACAGAAAAAGGCACTGGCCATACAATCCTAGTGACTTGAGTTGTATACATAGAATTCATAAACAGTTATGAAGAAAGAACAAAATCCTCAAATTTGAACTTTGTGCTTAGTATTTGGACAGTGGCACATATAAATGATGCACATTAATGAGAGTTTATACATGTACAAACATAGTAATGATTAACAAAGAAAACGTTAAATGTGTGATTGTATTTGTATTTGTTTCAAGATGCAGGCATCAACTATATCCAATTGTCAGATTAGCAAAGGTGAGAGTTTAGTATTAGCAATTTAATTAGTTTAATTGTACAAGTCAACTTCAGGCAATGACAGAACAACTGCAGCATCAAATTAGATTTAAGAGAGATGGAGAAGTGATAAAATAAAAACAATTACTACCCCAAATCCTGAGAATTTTGTCCAAAAGAGGAAGGTAAATCCTTGTAGCAGGAAAGTAATGTAAATTCATGTATATTTTTCTGTTGAACACTTATGAGATAGTGTTTCAAGATCATGGGGATTAATCAAGAGATATGACATGAAAACAATAGGAAAACTTGCACGAAAAAGCACTTCAGAGACAAGAATACATGGGGCATAGGTCACAAATGGAGCTATCTTCCTAGATAGAATCTGAGGTTACTTCCTTTATGGGAAGGTTCACTGAAAAAGAGCACAGGGGTTGATAGAGTGGATGGCATGGAGTTGTAGATATTTTCTGTTTTCATATACTTTCGGAGAAAAATGAGGAGCAGGTCACTAACTGAAAATGAGGTAGTGAGAGGGATGATTTTCATATTTTAAGAAGTGAAAACAAGGGAAGATTTTGGATAGTAAAGGAATAAATTACATAAGATTCCTGGTTATTGAACAAAGAATAAACTTAAAGTACACTTAGTTGGGATATAATGTGATTTCCTCTAGAATCACTCAAGAGACAGAGCAAAAATATGCATTTAAACCCAGGACAAGAGGTCACAGTTGATGATGTTGAGGAAATAATTTGAAAAGAAGGGAGTAATCAACATAATGACAAGTCAACTGTAACTATGAAATGGATAAGAAACGGAGGGAGGGTTGAAGGAGAGATGAATTGAAATGAAGTCTTCCTTGGAGGCCTTTTGGAATATGAAGACCCAGAAGAAGTAGTCTGCAGGGCTAATGATGACAGACAGAATACTGGATGTTTGTCAGGGGCCTAGATTAACACTTGCGTTATTTGTAACAACAAATTTGAAGGATGGCAGAGGGCAGAGAAGGTTGGAGGAAGGAGGAGAGGTAATAAAAAAATTGCAGAAATTGTACTGAGAGATAAATGACTTCCTCAAAGAGAAATAATAGCTATTCTGGTTTAGAATATGTGCCTCAGAAGAGATAAATGATAACGGAGGAAGAGAAGGAACTGGAATGAGAGGTGAAGAAATTATCAGTCTAGTTCCAGAAATATTAGAATTTCTCCTTTTACTAGCACATTCTGTTCTGTTTTGTTTTGTTTTCTAAGAAAAATTATACAAAGTAAAACTCTGAGAAAAAGGGTTTATGCTGACACACGATTTAAAAACAAAGTCTATCATAGTGGGAAAACATAGCGATAGGATCATGATATGCCTGGTCATACAGCAGCCACAATCAGGAATCAGAGAAAGATGAGAGTTGCCACAAAGCTTGTCTATTCTAGGATGGCAGCTGACTGAATGACAGGGTCTAAACATAAGGCAGATCTACTAACCTAAATTAACCAATCTAACATTCACTCATAGACATTCTCAGAGGTTTGTCTTCTAAGTGATTGTAGATCCTGACAAGGTAACAATCAGTATACTCTTCATCATAATACTCTTCTAGAGAGGGATACCAAGAAACACAATCTTAAGAAAGAACCTCATTTATAGATTACATCATGGAAGAAATAGTTAGTAGATAGAATGAATATATAAATAAATAAATACGTTCTCTAGAGTCTTTAAATTATTGAGCAAATATATGGAAGCATCTGCCAGGAAATGGAGCTTGAATAAAATTCAAAGATCACCCTGATTAGGCTTTGTTATAAATTTAATGAAACCTAGAAAGTGGCCTTAGAAAAGCAAGCCTCATGTAAATGATTACATGCATCTGACTGGCCTGTGGGTATGTTTGGGAGACATTGTCTTGACTCGAAATTATAGAGGAAGGCTCAGCCTACTATGCACAGTGACATCCCTAGGAAGGTGGTCTTCTGCTATATAAAAAAACTACCTAACCCTGTAATAAACCTGTGAAACATCCAGTAAGCAGCATTCCTCCATGGGTTCTGTGTCAGTTCCTGCTTGTGTTCTTGTCCATACTTCACTCAATGGTGGGTTGTGACCTAGAAATATAAATGACAAAGATCATTTTTTCCTCAAAGTTGCTTTAGACAATGGTGTTCCTTACAGCTGCAGAAAGCAAACTAGAACAGTAAGTATGAGAACATCACTTGACTCAGAATAGTAATAGGGAAGACACGGCATTCTGTTATAAGGTTGATGGAAGTTGATGAAGACTGATGAAGTTTTTCTGTGAAAGATGGAGTAGTGCAACAGAGTGTCGAATGGAGCAACTGTGGAATAAGTAAGTACAATCTGGGACATTGTTAAAAACAAGAAATGAGTTGAAGACATGGAACTTAGTCATAAAAAACTTGGGATTATTTTCTCGACATTAGGGTGGTGAATTGGCTTAAACTACAAATTTTCCCCACCAACGAACAATCATTTATCCGTTACTGAAGACTTGTAAATGGGACCTTATTTCAAAAGGTGTTTCTGCACATGATAGAGATGGCAGCTAGAGGATGACCTCATGCTTTGTCCTTCAAGTGCTGTCTACTGTGCTTTTTGAGATAGGTTTTTACCAGTTTGTCAAAAACCCAGGGCAGGTTCAAAGTAGGACATAGGTGTTGGCCTGTGCTCCTTTTACAGTGCTGGGATTATGAACATATACTACAAATGCTCTTTTTCTAATTAGAGTTCTATGAATTAGCATTCATTTTATTTTAAACACTATACCAATTGAGTTAATAATAACTGGAAATAATTATAGACAGTGAGAGGAACTTCAACGTTTTTTTGTTTGTTTGTTTGTTTGTTTGTTTGTTTTAAGGATAGAAGGGAGACATAATGGTAATTGTTTAAGTGTTTTTAAGTATAGACGGAAAAGAAATACAGGCATTTGATCTCATGTAGGTCAAGGAGAAAATCCTTATCTCAGACAGATAGTGGACATTTCAGCATTAATCTCATTATTAAAACTTAATCATGTAAGAATGCATTGTCTGGAATGGCTGCATAAGTGGAGGTGTGACACAGTTCCTGCTCCTGGAGCATCACCAGGCTGTTAATCCCCACGATCCCCATGTGTGCTGATGGTTGCCTTTGCCTCAAAGTTGATCTGCTGTCTTTACTCAACTACTTTCTTTCTTTATTTCTGGGGAATGTACCCCTCCCCCCATTACTCAGAAGTACTCAGGCCATAGTAATTGAAACAGATGTGGTTTTCAGAAAGGATGATATGGCATGGTCATGAAGCTGTGGAGGATGAAGAACAGGCTTTCCACTTGGCCTTTAGGGCCATGGGAAAGTATCTCAACACTATAACCATAAGGGCCATAAATGCCTACCTGGTCCTTTGTAGAACATGTCTACAAAAGACTTAGCCTTGAATGTGGAATCATGAGGAGATCCATGTGCCCTCCAGTCCAATGACTGCTGCACTAATTATCCAGGGTAAAGTTGGGTCATCAAGGGTAAAGAGTTAAAGTGGTGTGAGGAAGAAATTTTGTACAGACAGAAAAAATAGGAAATTATATGTTAATTAGGAATAAATAGTATTAGAAGGAGAGTACATGAGGCTATGGAATTGCTAGGATGAGGAAACAAAGATTACAGAATTAAAAGATGATGTAGAAGCATATAAAAAGTTAGTGCTCTCTTTATCTAGCTGTTTGAAGAACTGGAGATAATAACTGTAAAGATATTAGAGAGAGCTAACCTCTAACTGTGTAAATTCAAGACTTTGTAAGGAATCATTTTAAGTTTAGTAGTCGGTTATCTTTCTCTTTTTACATGAAAACAGTTGTGAAAGACTGCTGTCTACTGTACCAAGAAACTGTAAGAGCTATGTCCAGCTACCTGAGAAGGACAGGCTGTGTAAACTTATAAGGAAATTTATTGCTTTGAGTTTAGTTCTTTCCTAAGGAAACGGAGGTTGGTACTATTGATCCGGGACTTACAGACTTTACTTACAGACTTTTACATAAATTTAAGAACAATTATTAACAATGATAAAAACCTTGATGATGTAGCTTTAGTAAATACAGGACTGGGTTGAGGCTCTCTTTGGTCATTAAGCTGAAGAACAATAAGCAGAAGAATACCTTAGCTGAAGAACAGAGAATTCTGAAAATCATCAGGAAAATGAGAGAGTACCTGAACTAGCTGCTTGTGACTTGCCACTGACTCCAAGTCATTATTGAGTCAGCACTGTTCCCATTCCTGCTGTTCTCTGCACCTTCTCGTGCTGAGGCTGGACCTTGGCATAAGAACAAGGGAGAGGACAGAATAGGAGCAATGTTTCAACGGATACTAATAATTGTTTAGATTTCTTTAATTGCTTTGAATATTTTAATTGTAAACATGTTGACAGTTATACATTTGTTGGTTATGGTGTTAAAAATCCTTTGTGAGAGAGCTTAAAATAAAACAAGCCTAAAGAGAAAGGGGATTGCTAGTTTAAATCAATCAATACTTTTGATGATTTTGGGTTGCTGGACCAAGGACATACTATTGTTGGAATGATACTCAAAGTTTTTGTTAATAGGAAAGAAGAAAAGGTTTTGGACCTCTTCCTGAGTGACATGGATCAGATATGATCAGAGTAGACTCCCTAAACATCATGACTACAGATATGAATAACCAAAAAGATCAAATAAGATAGATAACTGATTTCCTAATTCCTAAACATGGAAACAACACTGTAACTGATTTAGACATAAAAATGTCTCTAGCCAAAACTTTGGCTAAAATTAAACAATACATTTTGTTGGTTACAAAATCCTTAAAATGAATCATGACATCTTTCACATGGCATGAATAAAGATCTATTATAATTGGTCATTGATCAAATTAACTCATAAAAAGGTAATTGTCGTTCACCTATACAAACAAAGAACAATACATTACTTAACTGCTCAGTACAGCTTATATCATCCATATGGACATCTTAATAATACTACAATTTTCATAATAAGATTCAGATGTTACAAAATATACAGCTCTGGCAACATTCATCCTCAGGGTCACTAGCGACCTGCTGCTCCAGCTCTCTTCCATCTGATGCTATTTCTAGAGACTTCCTTCCAAAACATCTTCAAAAATAACTGCTGATTCATGATGATCTCAGTTCATCCAGTCTTTCAGACAGATTCAGTCAAAACTTCAGTCAAACCTCAAACCTTCTAAACATACAGAGAGAAGATAACAAATACTAAAGTTAACTTTCTAAAGTTAACCAACTTTTCTAATTTTCTGATCCCTCTCCAACCCTTTAAAAAATTTGCCTTCCAATTCAACGGGAAGAAGTTGTGGAAAGTCATCATCCCACATCCTTGAATTTGAGTGTGTGGTTGTGGTCATTTTATATATTATAGATAGGTTGTCTTTTTAAAGGATAATTTTGAAATAGTCATATTTTGAACAGGGAGGAAACTAAATGGAAAGCATAGACTTATGGAATTCTATCTTTCTTTTTTTCTTTCACATTTTTCTTTTCTAGGTAATAAAAAAGGAAAAGGGGGGATAGAGTAATATTATCACAAATTGAGAAAGGGGATACTATTTGAAATGTAAATAAGGAAAATATTTAATAAAAAAGAGAAAAAAGGAAATTGGATATATGGGATGGATTACTGAATTTATTCTAAAACAAAACATTATTTAGTAATAATTTTACATTGGTAGAAATCTTTATATGTGGTATAAAATTGAAGCTATAATTCCTTGCATTGGTACAGAATATATGTATTGGTATAGGTTTAAGGTTTTCATTCATATAAATGTTGTATATTGATACAAAATTTAAAATTAATACTGTCACTCTTAGATAGACATTGTGCCTATGCAACTCGTTTAAGAAGACAATGCTCAGACCCAGTCCTGCTCTTGGAAACAGCTTAAGATGACAAAATGATACAAGTTAAGGACCAGATAGTAAACTTATGGTTATATTAGATTCTGATTTAATTATAATAAAGTGTTTTCAATATATCTAAGTGTAGTCAAGATTTAACAGTTCAGATATATTATATATATATAGTCTCCAAGAATATAAAAAAATCCACAAAATATATACTATATAGTATTCAAAAACATCAAAAGTCCACAAAATATGATATTTTAAATAATTCCATTAGTATAGAAATTTTGACTAGGAGACATGTCTGCTCACAACAGTACCCACTTCATTGTTCAGAAAAGATCCTGAACATCAAAATAAAATTGCTGGAAGCCAACTCCTGGGCAGAGAGACAGAGGTAAGACATTAGGATTCTTGGACTAGGAGACCAGAAAAGAAAGGAAGATTTAGGACCAACATGCCTAAAATGGAGCTGTCAGGTCTGAGAGCTACAGAAGACAGAGAATAGCAATCATGTAAGTGCTAGAGATCATGGCCCAAGAGGTAAAGACCTAGTTCCGGGAGGCCAGGATGGATAATAGGTGTTAGTAAGAATTCAGGAATATCAGAGGGGTGTGCCTGTTACATGTACTAGTCATATGGAGGGTTGGAGTGGCCCATCCATTGAGTTGTTTAAGACATATTAAAATACAAGGCTGTATGTGTGTCTTTTTTAAAAATTCCTTCTTTGTAAATTTAATTTTCTTCAGAGACATGAAGTTCTTATCATACAGATCTTTCACTTCCTTAGTTAGAGTCACACCAAGGTATTTTATATTATTGTGACTATTGAGAAGGGTGTTGTTTCCCTCATTTCTTTCTCAGCCTGTTTATCCTTTGTGTACAGAAATGCCATTGACTTGTTTGAGTTAATTTTATATCCAGCTACTTCAATGAAGCTGTTTATCAGGCTTAGGAGTTCTCTGATGAAATTTATTAGCCCAGAAACTTAGGATAACCAATATATAAGATACACTTTGCTAAATGCATGAAACTCAAGAAGAACGAAGACCAAAGTGTGGACACTTTGCCCCTTCTTAGAATTGGGAACAAAACACCCATGGAAGGAGTTACAGAGACAAAATTTGGAGCTGTGACAAAAGGATGGACCATCTAGTGATTGCCATATCCAGGGATCCATCCCATAATCAGCTTCCAAACGCTGACACCATTGCATACACTAGCAAGATTTTGCTGAAAGGACCCAGATATAGCTGTCTCTTGTGAGACTATGCCGGGGCCTAGCAAACACAGAAGTGGATGTTTAAAAATTTCTTCTTTTTAAATTTAATTTTCTTCAGAGACATGAAGTTCTTATTATACAGATCTTTCACTTCCTTAGTTAGAGGAAGTGGATGCTCACAGTCAGCTATTGAATGGATCACAGGGCCCCCAAATGGAGGAGCTAGAGAAAGCACCCAAGGAACTAAAGGGAACTGCAACCCTGTAGGTGGAACAACAATATGAACTAACCAGTACCCCAGAGCTCTTGTCTCTAGCTGCATATGTATCAAAAGATGGCCTAGTCGGCCATCACTGGAAAGAGAGGCCCATTGGTTATGCAAACTTTATATGCCCCAGTACAGGGGAACGCCAGGGCCAAAAAGGGGGAGTGGGTGGGTAGGGGAGAGGTGGGGTGGGTATGGGGGACTTTTGGGATAGCATTGGAAATGTAAATGAGGAAAATACCTAATTAAAAAAATTAATTTTATTTCTAATTCATTTTTTACACTCCATATTCTATTCCCTGCCCCTCCCCATCCACCATCTGACTGCTCCACATCCTACACCTCCTCCCCACCCCACCCTGTCTCCATGTGGATGGCCCAATCCTCCCACCCCACCTGACCACTAAATTCCCTGGGGCCTCCAGTCTCTTGAGGGTTAGGTAATTCATCTGTGAATGAACACAGACCTGGAAGTCCTCTACTCTATGTGTGTTGGAAGGCTCATATCAGCTGGTGTATGCTGCCTGTTTGGTGGTCCAGTGTGTGAGAGATCTCAAGAATCCAGATTAATTGAGACTGCTGGTCCTCCTACAGGATCACTCTTCTGCTCAGCTTCTTTAAGCCTTCACTAATTCAACAACAGGGATCAGCTGCTTCTGTCCATTGATTGGGTGCAAATAACTGTATCTGACTCTTTCAGCTGCTTGTTGGGTCTTTCGTTGGGCAGTCATGATAGATCCCTTTTTGTGAGCATTCCATAGCCTCAGTAATAGTGTCAGGCCGTAGAACCTCCCCTTGAGCTGGATCTCACTTTGGGCCTGTTGCTGGACCTTCTTTTTCTCAGGCTCCTCTACATTTCCATCCCTGTAATTCTTTCAAAAAGAAACAATTATGGGTCAGAGGTGTGACTGTGGGATGGCAACCCCATCCCTCACTTGATGTACTTCCTGTCTTCCTACTGGAGGTGGGCTCTATAATTCCCCTCTTCATATTGTTGGGCATTTCATCTAAGGTCCCTCTCATTGAGTCCTGGGAGTCTCTCACCTCCCAGATCTCTGGTACATTCTGGGGGTCACCCCAACCTCCTATTTCCTGAGTTTGCCCATTTACATTTTTTCTACTGGCCCTCAGGGCTTCAATCCTTTTCCCTCACAGATCAGTCTTTACCGCCCACAGCCCCCTACCATGTCCACATTTCCTCCCAAGTCTCTCGTCCCCACTTGTGATAGCTTTTTTTCTCTCTCCCAAGTGGTACTGTGGCATCCTTACTTGGGCCTTTCAGTTTGTTTTCTTTTGAATTCTGTGGAATGTATCTTGTGTATTCTGCATTGTTTGTTTTCTTTTTCCTTTCCTTTTCTTTCTTTCTTTTTTCTTTTCTTTTTCTTTTTTCTACTATCCACGTATTAGTGGGCACATACCAGGCATGTCCTTTTTGGTCTGAGTTACCTTACTCAGGATGATATTTTCTATTTCTATTCATTAGCCTGCAAAAGACAGGATGGTCTCGTTCTAAATAGCTGAGTAGTATTCCACTGTGTAAATGAATCACATTTATCTGTATCCATTCTTCTACCATAGACATCTAGGTTATTTCCAGCTTCTGGCTATCATAAATAAGGCCACTATGAACATAATGGAAATGGTACCCTGTGGCATGTTGGGGCATCTTTTGGGCATATTCCCAAGAATGGTATAGGTGGGTCTTCAGGTAGATCTATTTCCAATTTTCTACGGAATCCCCAGATTGATTCCAGAGTAGTTGCAATTCTCAAATTAATTTGGAAAGGCAAAAAAAACAAAAAACAACAACAACAAAACAAACAAACAAAAAAAACAAAGCAAAATAAAACTAAAACAAAGAAAAAACAGAATAGCTAAAATAATTCTTATCAATAAAAGAACAGCTAGGGGGATCAGCGTCCCTGACCTTAAGATTTACTACAGAACAATAGTGATAAAAACTACAAGCTATTGGTACAGCAACAGACATGTTGAACAATGGAATAGAATTGAAGACCCAGAAATAAAACTCCACACTTACAGTCACTTGATCTTTGACAAAGATGACAAAAATATACAATGGAAAAAAAGAAAGCATCTTCAATAAATGGTGCTGGTCTAACTGGTTGTCTGTATGTAGAAGAAAAAAAATAGACCCATATTTGTCACCTCATACAAAGCTCAAGTCCAAATGGATCAAGGACCTCAACATAAAACCAGATACACTGAATCTAATAGAAGAAAAATGTGGGAAAGTCTTGAACTCGTTCTTACAGGGGGAAATTTCCTAAACAGAACTCCAGTGGCTCATGCTCTAAGATCAACAATTGATAAGTGGGACCTCATCAAACTGCAAAGCTTCTTTAAGGCAAAGGACATAATTGATAAGACAAATTGGCAACTTACTGATTGAGAAAAACAATTCACTAAGTCCACATCTGATAAAGGGCTAATATCCAAAATATATAAAGGATTCAAGAAGTTAATCACCAAAAAAAAAAAAAAACAAACAAACAACCTGTCTTAGTCAAGGTCTCTATTCCTGCACAAACATCATGACCAAGAAGCAAGTTGGGGAGGAAAGGGTTTATTTGGCTTACACTTCCATGCTGCTGTTCATCACCAAAGGAAGTCAGGCCTGGAACTCAAGCAGGTCAGGAAGCAGGAGCTGATGCAGAGGCCATGAAGGGATGTTCCTTACTATCTTGCCTCCCCTGGCTTGCTCAGCCTGCTCTCTTATAGAACCCAAGACTGCCAGTCCAGAGATGGTCCCACCCACAAGGGGCCTTTCCCCCTTGATCACTAATTGAGAAAATGCCTTACAGCTAGATCTCATGGAGGCATTTCCACAACTGAAGCTCCTTTCTCTGTGGTAACTCCAGCTGTGTCAAGTTGACACAAAACTAGCCAGTACACAACCCTATCAAAAATTGGGTATAGACCTAAATTGAGAATTCACAACCGAGGAATCTCGAATGGCTGAGAAGCACCTAAAGAAATGTTCTTAGTGATCAGAGAAATGCAAATCAAAATGACCTTGAGATTCTATCTTTTACCAGTTAGAATGGCTAAGATCAAAATGTCAGGTGTGTGTCTTTCATTTCCAGAACATTGATGAGGGCAGCAAGGAATATATGCCAACAACTAACAACTGTGGGGTGATTTGAGCAGTATAATCACCTATTGTAACATATAGCCCATACTTATAGTAGGTTGTCCCACATCAGTTACCTCATTTAAATAATTTTCACAGACATGTGCAGGGACTGAGACCATTTGTGATGCTAGAACTAATCAAGCTGGCAACACTTGCTGGCACAGTAGAACAAAATCTACTAGTATTTAGATATTCATACAAATAGACAACTTTACTTTTCTTTGCTAAATGGGATGACTCTGTACTGTGGAACAACTTGGAGAGAAGGCTAGGTCATTGAAAGTGGTAATCCAGTGATCAGAAAGAGTAAAGATGACTTGATAATTTTTAATAATTTTTGATATAGTCAGAACAAAAGGAAAGTATAAGGAAGTACAAGGCTAAGGATATGGGGCTGTTAATTTTAACAGTTACATTGACACAATCTAGGCTCACCTAAAGTGGAGTCTCATTTGAGGGATCATGTAGAACATATTGTCCTTTAGGCATTGTTGATGGGGGCTCTTCTTGTCCTTTATTACAGTAGGAAGACTTACTGTCTTATATAGACTTACTACTGTGATCATTAAACACCATGACCAAAGCAACATGGTGAGAAAAGGCTTTATTTGGCTTATACTTCCATATCATATTCTAACACTGAAGTAAGGCTGGGAAGGAACTCAACTAGGTCAGATATCTAGAAACAGGAGCTGATGCAGAGACCATGGAAAGGTGCTACTCACTGCTTACTCCCAATGGTTTGCTCAACATGCTTTTTAGAACTTGAGACAACCAACCCATGGATGGGACCACCTACAATGGATTGGGCCCTCCGATGTAAATCACTAAAAATATGCCCTCCAGCCAGCTATTATGGAAGCATTTTCTCATTTGAGATTTCCTCTATTCACATGACTCTAGATTTTGTCAAAATGCATAAAACTACCCAGGACACTGTCCTTCAATGAATGTGGTTGTCAGCTTTGCATGGACTGTTCACTGAACTAAAGCCATGTAAGCAGAAGCAGCAATGGGAGGAAAATGTTTTCTTTCTGCTGCAAACTGTTGATGAGATGAGTACCTGCCTGATTTACTGCCGTGACATCCACTCAATGACCCACTGAAGCCAACATCTGTTTGCACAACAAACCTTTCTTCCCCTAAGTTACTTTTGCTCAGGATATTTTATCACAGTCACAGAAACTAAAGTAGGACAGAGAGTGAATCTTAGCTAGAAAATAGTGCCCTCAGAAAATTCAGAAAGTTTGACTTTGTAACCTTTGAACAATGTTTTATTTCCTGAAATACCTTTCAATAACATTATTTTTATTAACAGCTCCTATAAACCCACTTACAGGCTGGAGTTCTCCTTAAGCATATCTGCATGCAAAATGGCTGCCATTATTAATTTCAGAGACTTACCTTATTTTATTTATGACTTACTCCAACAAACACAATATTCCTACATGACATTTAATGTGAACTTTTGTTAGTGATTACTATTCAACATGTGACCTCCTCTCTCTTCTGAATCCCCTAGTCCTTAATGAGCACTCAACCAAAATTTATGGAGCATTTGTGACATGTCTGGACCTGTGCCAGGTGTCTTATCACAGTTGTTTCTCAAGTTTTTATCCACATATCCACTGGCTCAACTTTAAATATTACCCTTTCCTTTAAAATTAACCCAAAATGAAAATTAGCCTACCTTAAAACAATGGATATTTGTATATGGAATTAATTTTGATATAGAGCAGCTCACAGGATTTTCTTGGATGGCATAATGATAACAGGAATGGGAAACTGCCCTCTTCCTGAAAGCTACTGCAAGCTAGGTATATAGGTATATAAGTATGTTCTTGAAGTTGATCATAATCTGTGATCTGAATATATTCATAGTTGAGACTATTAATGAAGTCACGAAAAGAGAAATATTCTGTAACAAAGGTCATATCCACAGAGATTTTGATGATAGGAGAAGCAGCAATGGTATGGATGTGTTCACAGCAAAAGACAAAGTTGTATTGGCTGTACAAATAGTAAAAGAAGTAAATATAAAGGAAATTGTAAGGTGAGTTGTATTATTGGGAAAATATAAAAATATTAAGGAAGATAGGAAAATTAAAATGGGGTCAAGTGCAATTTTACATAGCTGTTCATGTTTGAACAGCACTTTGAAGAGATCAGCAATATAGACATGTGGGAATTTAAGATTCTATAAATTAATAGAATGGAAAAAATGAAATTCATTACAACAAGAGGCTTATTATATCACCCATATATTACCCAAGCTGAATAGTCCACCAATCAGATGTCTGTACTTTAGGAAAGTTGAGAACACAGGAGGTACTCAGGCCACAAGTTTGATTGCCTCAAGAGTTCAAATCTAAGACGGGAGTGGTGGTGCATGCCTTTAATCCCAGCACTTGGAAGGCAGAGGCAGGAGGATTTCTGAGTTCGAGGCCAGCCTGGTCTACAGAGTGAGTTCCAGGACAGCCAGGACTACACAGAGAAACCCTGTCTCGAAAACAACAACAACAACAAAAAGTTCAAATCTGGCACTGGAGGTTTTCAAGGTTGCATAAAGTAGAGGTAGTTGAAGAAGCAGCAGCAGCAATTATATAGGTACATTCACCAAGAAGAAGCAAATGCAAGCAAGCAAGCACCACCTAGTGTTTCTCTCACTTCCACCTCTTTTGGTGCTGCCAATGATAGGGTGTATTATCTGTCCATTTAACCCTACCTGGAAGCCTATTCACAGATCCACCCATATATATGTCCTTTAGTTTTCTTCAAACCCAAGCAAGTTGATAATGACAACTAACCATCACAATAGGTAGTAAAATAAGTAGGAACATGAAACAAATAACACCTCAGGTTCATATGCACTCCATTCATATTCATAGTTAAAAGCAGAGGCAAATGAATTCATCTTTGTTTGCCTTCAGCTATTTTATCCTTTCATTCTTACACAGTTCAGAACAACCTGCCTAATGAATTGGGATACATCATCCTACTTCAATTAACAATTAAGACACTGTCAAGTTGACATTTCAACAAAAATTAACATGTATAATTAGTTAAACAAATGTGGAAGTGCTCTTTTCTGGTAAAAGTTAAGGTCTTTCAGAGAGCCAATAACACCATGTGTATGTACATATGACAGCAGGCTCAGAAAAGTGAACAGACGTAATTTAGTTCATTCCTTCAGAAGGATCCATCTATTGTGTTTTCACTACATGGTTTGTAATAAAGCAGAAGATCATGCAAAATCTGTTCATATTTCAATAGACATAAAGAAGGGAAAGATAGTATAGGGCCAGGAGCAAACTACCACCACACATTTTCCTCTATGGATCTACTGCTTTTAATTGGGACTCCCTCCCTAAAAATTATGGTACCTCCCAAAATAATGCAATTATTTCTGTATATGAACTTCTGCCTTGTGGGAATATTTTATAATTAAATATCTGCCAAGGATTAAGCATCAGTTAATGAAGCTCGCAGAGGGCCATGGAGTCTCACTACCTTGATTTAAGTCCTGGCTCAATGTTAGCCAGGCCAACTGCTTACAAAAAAAATCTTCTTTTTTTTCATATTAATAATATAATTTCTTTCACATTGGACTCAGTTGTTCTTCTTCTCCCCAGGGAATTATCTACCTTACTCATTTCCTGTAAACAACAATAAATATATTTCCTCAGTCCCCAAAAGATGTGAATGTATATAGGGGCTAGTTGGGAAAAGAAAGCGATCAGCAGGAGTAGGAACTAGTATAAGAGGAGGATATTGTGAAAATGATCACATCATATTTATGTATGCATTTATGAAATGTCATAATGCAGCCCATTCTTATGAATACTTAAAAATGTTTTTATTCCTTTCAAGGAATGCTGTGAGCATGAAATGAGCTTAGGCCCATAAGACACTTCTGGGTAAAAATGGTGGATAGCAAGTCCCCAAGTCTGACATATACTAACTTCCCAGAAATATCGCCTGATATTATTGTTAAAAGATTTGTTTCTTTATGTGTTCCTAAGAAAGTTTTATTTCTAATATCAGGAATATATCTTCTACAGTCCAAGTGTGGGGAATTTGATACTATCCTTCAAATAATTTTCAAGAGCTTGAAAAAGCTTTGACCTTGAGGCATTCATCAATCTAAGAAGCAAAGAGGTGTTTAGTAGGAATTCATAGTGTCCATAGATGTACTCTGGCTATAAAGGGTTGTAATCTATCACAATGAGCAAAGATATTGCCATTGGTACCTGTATTTGTATTTTTTTGTATTTTATGTAATCAAAACTTAAGAGGATAAAGGAACCACTTCACCACATCTCCATGTCTCCCATTTTTATTCTTCTTCTTTTTTTAAACCAACTGAATACAATTAAAGGTGACAGTATGTAAATCTACTAGAACATGAAAATTCTATTAGTGGTCACATCTCAGAATTGACTTTCGCACCTGAAGAATCCATAAATGGCTAATAGAACAGTATATGTGTGCTTATATGTATAATCAAAGAATCAAACTAATATGTCTAATATAATTTGGAACAATTGTTGTTGTTTTTGTTTGTTTGTTTGTTTGTTTCGAGACAGAGTTTCTCTGTATAGCTCTGGCTGTCCTGGAACTCACTTTGTAGACCAGGCTGGCCTCGAACTCATAAATCTGCCTGTCTTTGCCTCCCAAGTGCTGGGATTAAAGGTGTGCGCCATCACGCCTGGCTACAATTGTTGTTTTAATAGTTAGTGAAAAATACATTATTTCTCACTGACAACTTGTGACCCTACAGTAGATGAACCTTGTGATGTTTTCTTCAAATCTGTACTGAGGAACTCAGTATTTTTGCTTTTCATGTAATTTCCTTCAAAGTCATTATTCAACAAAGTCATTGCAAATGTACTAGATAGGTAAAGTTATTGTCATGGCCAACTAGAAAATGTGATGGTTAAGTGTTGCCAACTTTTCATAATCTAGAATAATCTAGAAGATAGATCCTTGACCAAGAATGAGGGATGTTTAACACCTAAATTCATAACTGAAGGTTAGTGAGGTATATTTGTTTTTCCTGACCACAAAGCAAAGATGAAATACTTATAGATAATAAAAGAGAAATGTGGGATTAAGTGACATAATGAGTGCTTTATTCCTACTAGGAAAATGATCCTGATCTGGAGAGATGATCC
The DNA here is from genome assembly GCF_000001635.26 of Mus musculus. Classification (NCBI taxonomy): domain Eukaryota; kingdom Metazoa; phylum Chordata; class Mammalia; order Rodentia; family Muridae; genus Mus; species Mus musculus. The sequence continues at coordinate 98,828,818 of NC_000067.6, forward strand.
AGTGGTTAAAGTACTGTGGGGCTGAGAGTATGGGGGAAGAGGGAGGAGTGAGAGAGCCCACAAATTAGCAATTAGCTCACTTTCCATATCATTTTAAACATCATAGCTCAAGTCCCAAAAATGGTGCACCCATAGTTGTTAAATATTCCTATATCAAATAATGTAATTGATGCAATCCTTTGCAGACATGACCATGGGCAAACCTAAGCTAAAATATTGCATACTGAGACTCATTTCCTAAGTGATTATAAATGGTATCAAATGACAGCTAAAACTAATGATCATATGTGGCCTCTATATTCACATATATGTGTGAATACATATATCTCACTTGCACATATACTTTCACAAATACACATATAGACACACACACACACACACACACACACACACATGCACACACGTGCATATACCAGGTAGACACAGGAACCATGGAAATTAATCAGTCATGGGAATTTCAGCAACCAGACACAGGAAGAAACAAGTGCTGGTACTGATGAAAGGTAAAGATACAAGAGGCAGAATTTAGATTGGTACAAATCAGTTAATTTATGTTATGTGAGCTAGGTGGGAACAAGTCAGGTAAGTATGACTTTCATAATTAATAAAAGTGTCAGTACTTGAATGTCTGGTGGGTCGAGGCACTCCAGCAATAAACACTCTAGCAATATCCCCAACATTTATATGACATTTAATGATAATTAGCAAAAGAGTAAAAGCAACTGAGGGTTATCTTGTCAGATGCCCAGAATGTGGTCTTGAAGCTTCCCTAAGCATGTACACAATGATGAATAAGGGGAATAAAGAGCTTTCTGTCCTGAAGATGAGATTGTAGAGATCATCATCTGTGAATTAAGAGTGTAAAGATTGGTAAGGTGAGAAAAACAAGAACAGTGACATGGGCTAAAGGTGAGAATACTTTGATGCTAAGACAACAGAGTTGCCATTGCTTCATGGTAGCTCTTGGTAGCAATGATCTAGACAGGACATATAAATCCAAACCTAAAGGAAGATAAATGTTAGCTTGGGAACTATTTATGTTTTTAATCTGTTAGAATATGCATAAAGTTTTATTTCAAATTATGAAATCTTAGAATAAGATGGTGGAAAGTTAGTGTGGAAAGGAATATATCTAGACTAGGAAGAATGTTGCTGGATGTTTGATGTTATGAAGGGATTAGCCTTCTTGGCAAATAATTGATAGTTTTGTAAATAGTAATTCAAATATGGGAAGTTAGTTTACTTATACCTATACCGCATATATTATCCAATATATTAGCAGCTTCTATTAAAAGATACAACATTTCTTGGAAGTGAAAAGTAGCTATCTCTGGGGAAAAGAAAATTCCAAGAATCCTAGTAATTCCTAGCTACTGAAAGAACATTGGTAGACTTAGATTTCAGTACAATGATAGGATTTCAGGAAAGTAGGATTGTCTAAATATCCATTCTCAGTAAGAAACTGCAGGCAGTTTCCAGTGAGAATGGAAAAACAGAAATCCAGATGTTGAATTGTGATTTAGAGATTTAGGTTACATAGCAGAGTATATTGAGCTACAATATGGGTTTATGTATGTTCAGAGATTTTCATGACATTAGTAGATAAACTTTATTCTCCATAGCTACACAATAACTGGTGGAAAATTTGAGAGTTGCACTGGATCTATTAAAATGCCCTAGGTTGCTTTCAAAAGCTCCTTATAATAGATTTATTTATATGTAATTAGTTTCATTATTGTGCTTGCTTATGTGTAGGTGTACATGTGTGCATATAATGTGTGCAAGGATGACCTTACAGAGCAGAGATCAACATTGGATTTCCTGGAACTGGAGTTGTTTTGAGTCACTTACTATAGGTCTTGGAATCGAACTGGGATTCCCAGCAGTCACTTGCAAATGCTGAACCGTTTCTCTATTCCATTCTTTTGACTTTAAAGCAATTTATATAATATTTGCATTTGTAAATATTTATAAAATATGGTACCCAATATCTATTTTAAAATAGTTGTTTTGTTTCTATAAATTGAGAACTTCTGTCTACAAATATATGGCTTTTATCCAGACCAACATCCAATTCACCAAGTCATCAGCATTAAGTGGGTATGTATCTATTCAGCTCTCATGGTTGTATTAAATCTCCAATCCAAATAAACCCGGGCAATGAAAACACAATTCAATTAATATGAATACATGCTGTGCACCTATTTGGACAGATCTACCACTATACTAACATCTTCCCCATATAAGACACCCCTTATAACTTGCGGTTTCTCTAGGCCAGGTGCTTCTGCTCCATTTCCCCCCCCCCTCCTCCTCCTCTCTTCTCTTCTCTTCTCTTCTCTTCTCTTCTCTTCTCTTCTCTTCTCTTCTCTTCTCTTCTCTTCTCTTCTCTTTCTTTCTCTTTTTCTCTCCCAAAACCTTCAGCTCTACCTTTCCCTCTTTCTCTGCCAAATCACAGGCCCTGGCCTTTATTTATAAACTAAGGAGGGGAGAAGGTTTACAGGAAATCACCTGAGTGCTGACTCATTCCTTGTTCTCATCCCCTCACAGGAGAACAGAATTAACATCAAATACAATTAGTGCCAGGGCTATCCACAAAACTTCCCCCTTTCAGTTCAATTAAAAGACTATTTTATCTCATATATAATTTTTGTTAGTTTTCATTTGTTGCAATAAAACCATCTAACACTCTAGATTATTATTTCCCAGAATTGGAATATTGCACCTGTTAGCTTTTGTAATGCTTTTCTGCACAACCATTAACACTCATGAATTGAACTGTGTGTTTTTTTTTTAATTGAGTTCTTTGAGCATAGAAAAAAAGCTTCTCCTGCCTTAAGCTGTTAGTTCTATTGGCCTATAATATTGTCAGGAGTCCAGAGGGTGAGAGGCTTGAATAAAAGGCTCCACTTCTTCATGGTCTGCTTATGATTCTTAATATTGTTCCCGCTGGCCTTACTTTCCACATAGGTGACTACTAATGACCTCAGATTCACATGATTTTCCAAGGAAATAGGAATGTAATACATTCTACACAGGAGTCTGTCTGACCTGGAGAGATGACTAAGTTCTTAAGATAGTTAAGAACATTCATTGTTCTTGCATAGGGATTAATACCAAAGCCCTAGGTCACAACAGCCTGTACCTCCAGCTCCATGGGTTCTGATGCACTCTTCTAGCCCACGGGGTACCTGCACTCACATTCACACATGCATACAATAAAGAATACAAAGAATTAAAGTATATTTTCTAAAATAAAATAGAAAGTATGCCTGGTGTATTAGAAACTTCGAATATTAATTCACCCTCTTTCCTTAGGCATTTGTTTTATAAATAGATTGAGAAGGAGATGTGAGAATGTCAAATTTTGGTGAGCATGTTGAATTTAACTCCCCATTAGCTGAACCTTAATTATTCAAAGGACCTAGAAAGAGGATATTGAGGTAAATTCATCATTCAAAGAAATTACTGGGGAAATCAATGGAGGCACCTTCACTATAGCAGACCTGTGAATAAGACTTGTCTGAATCATCATTAGTGTTTAAACTGAGGTATTAAAAGAGGAAGATGAAATGCAGGGAAGAAGAGCCTTAGCAGCTTCCTTTATAATGAAAGATTACTCACTTTATAGAACAGAGTGGGCCTTCAAAAACTGCTTGCAATGAGGAAATTTCCACATTTCCTTTTAAATACACAAGTCACATCAATGTGCTAATTATTCTATATTGAGCTCATAATTTGCTGCATGGCTACACTTTATGAAATACTTGAGCCCCACTACATCATGGAATAAAACTGTGAATTCATTTTGCCAATTCATGTATAATTGAAGTGGAGCTTGGTATGAAGCCTCTGAAATATTAACATTGTGATTTCTTTGTTCAGAGTGTAATTTTGGTTTAAAGGCTTACAACAACAAAGAAGATAAATACATTGGTCTCATCACTTTTATAAGCTCTTTAAATGCATAATGAAGTTGATTCCTAAAAGTCTTTGATTGTGTAAGCACATTACCAAGGATGGGCAATAAAATATCTTGCTTACATTTTATATAAATTAACCACAGACAAAAGAATATTGCAAACATGGCACTTGGTTTTTTGTAGGATGAATGGTAGGTCTAACTTCAATTTAAGAATACAGTCCTCACATTTTTATGATAGTCAGCAAATTTTCTTCAGTATATTTTTTAGAAACTTTTATTGTAATTCTGTCTTGAACATCTTATTCAAACACTTGAGTCAAGAGCTAGAGAGGTAGCTTAGCTGGAAAAGGGTTTGCCATACAAGTGGGATGATATAATTTGGATCTCTAGTGTCTTTGCAAATGCCCTCTGGGTATATGTGTTCATTCTCACAACTCTAACAATGGAAGGGAGTGAGATGGAAGCTGAATATCCCTGGGAGCTCACTGGAATGCTAGTTTATCCTCTTTAGTGAAACTCTAGGACCACATGAAAGCCAATCTCAAAGACAGAAGACCCTTAAGGAATGACACTCAAAGTTACCATTTGGTCTCCACATGCAAACTTACACACAGCATGTGTACTGCCTGGTTTTATGTTAACTTGACACAGGTGGGAGTTATCATAGAAAAGGGAGCTTTAGTTGAGGAAATGTCTCCATGAGATCCAGCTGTAAGGCATTTTCTTGGTGTTCAAGGGGAGAGTGTCCATTGTGAGCGATACCATTCTTGGGCTTGTAGTCTTGGGTTCTATAAGAGAGCAGGCTGAGCAAGGCAGAGGAAGCAAGCCAGTAAAGAACATCGCTCCATGGCCTCTGCATCAGCTTCTGATTCCTGACCTGTTTGAGTTCCAGTCCTGATTTCCTTTGGTGATTGATCAACAGCAATGTGGAAAGTGTATGTTGAATAAACCTTTTCCTCCCCAACTTGCTTCTTGGTCATGTTATTTGTGCAGAAATAGATACTCTTACTAACACATATAGCACAAATTTTCAATGAAAAGAAAAGCCCTAAGAACAAAATCCAGTAAGTGAGGTTACCTGAGACATAAGGCAGGTTATTTGAAAAGTGAGATTTTATAAATTATAAAACAGAGGAAACAGATGGGAAGACAAAGGAAGATTTGACTGGCATACTAGTCCTCGCCAAAACTTGCTACTGTGCCTGCTTCTTGCTACCATGCTTCCCTCCTAACATAAAGGACTCTCATTCTTTTGAAACTATAAATAAAGTAAGTTATTTCTTTTATAATTCTGACTTCTGTCATAGTGTCATATCACAGAGAAAAAAGTAACTATGGATTTAGTGCAAGGATTGGGGTTTTTCTCTGAAGAATCTATCTACATTGTTTTTGGAAGGATGTGGAAGAATTTGAAACTTTGGGCTATAAAATTGGTTGAATCTTGTATGCAGAGTATAGTGGGTTGCTTTTCTAGGAACCTGGGAGACTAAGACTAATGTGGACTATGGAGGCCTGACTCAAGAGTTTTCAGAGAGGGAACGTATTAGAAACTGATACTTCCACCAATAATCTGGCTGTATTCTTTTCTTGTCCTAAAAACTTCTCTGTGACTAAATTAAAAGTACTCAATCAAGTATGGTTTGGCAGTGGATAATGTTGAATCTGTGCAATTGTTCTTACTATGTTTTCTTATAGAGGTCGATAATGAACAATGGAATTCAGGTTGAAAGAAATACAATCCGTATAGTTTGGAAAATAAAGGAACACTTAGTGTTGTAGCTGTGGTGTGTGCTGAAAGAGGCTGAATTGTTCAGGAGATTAGTACCAGTAAGCACTAGCACAATGTGGGGAGTACTCACTCACCTACTCTTCCAACCTGTGGTTTTTAGAGTCAAATCAGCCTAGGTATGATAGATTAAAAATAATGTTGTGTTGTACATTCCTCATCTATGGTTCCAGAAAGCAACTGAGCTCAGGAAAAGTGTAGCAGAGCTTTATTGAATAGGAAAAGAGTGCTATGAGAAGCCTGCAGGTCCTGAGAAGCATCCCATGTAGCTGAGAAGATGAAATGTTGGAGTACCAAAATGTAAGAGAGCTAGCAAGTAAAGCTCCGACCACATAGGGAGTGGATCCAGTCCAAGAGAAGGAGCAGTATGTTCAAGCTGGAAATCTGGAGGGGGTTGTCATGCCCCCTGACACTGGACATGATGCTAAATGATTTATTACTTTTTCTTCTGGATTTTATTCTTATTTTGGTTGATTATTTCCTTACAATATCTTCATCCCTTCCTTTTGGAATGGTAAGGTATACTCTTAGCTAGTGCATGTTGAAAGTAATTTTTAAATTTAATTTAATTTAATTTAATTTTTTTATTTTACAGTAAGATATAATAAAAAATTTACATTGTCTGAAAAGAGATTGGATTTGCTTTTGACATTAAAATGTGTTGAGATAAAAAAAACAAACAAATAATCAAGCAGAAAAAGAGGGGATATTGAAGTTAGGTAAGTGCATATTGTATTATTTGGCCACAAGCCTCTGAAGCCAGAGACAAGAATGTAATGACTTAAATCAGAAATGGACCTAATGGACATAGATATTTGAACTTTTGTTCCCCAGTTTGAGGTACTTTTGGGGGAGGTGTTGCGTAAAGCCTCTGTGAAATTAATATGTCACCAGCAGAAGGCTTTGAGATTTCATAGCCTCACTCCTGTTAGTATTTTTTTAAAAAAATGTCTCTGATCATGTTTGTAGTTGAGATTGTCATCTCTCAGCTTCCTGTTCTTGCTGTTTGCCTCAATGCTTCTGTATTGCTACAATGGCTTCTTGTCCCCCTGAAACTGTTGAGGCCTGCCCACCTAGCATAGGTGTACCATTCTGTTACATGCCTGCCAGCTATTGCATACTGTTGATGTAATATGCCTGATAGTCATTGATGCAGAAAATAACTTGACTCAGAGCAAGGTCACACTTATCACATACCCTACTATACATGTTCTCTATATTAGGTGGTTCATCTTGTGATTTTTCACAAGCTTCACTTAGGACGCATAAATTAAATGTCAAGATGAACTGTTATGTCTAAAGCATCTTGGGTCACGGAGGATCACTGGGCAGTGCTTCCTGTATCTGCTTATGAACTATTTCCCCCTTGTTGTTGTTGTTGCTGTTGTTGTTGTTGTTTTAATGCAGTTTTATCTTTCAAAAGCCAGTGCTTTTCAAGGTCACAGATCCTTGCACCTGACTATGAAGCCGCTTCCCTGATGGATCAGTCTGAGGAGGCATGTTCAATAAACTAATCTTTTCTGGCTAAGATCAATGTCCATGAGGTTTGTGAGGTGGTTCCTGAACCCAAACAGAAAGCATAAACGAAAATAAACTTTTCATCTATAAGGTGCTTTTGATCATGTTATTTTATCACAGCAACAAAAAAAGTAATGATTACAAAATGAAATCCCTTCCTTTTGTAGACTTTTAAATAATATTAATCTCGGAATAAAGGTAAGTCCTTTCTACAAGGTGTTGCTTGGAACTTTCAGGATCTATGACTTTAGTGAAGGTTGCTAAGTCAATAATTCAAGTTTCCTTGGTTGAAAGCTATTCCTATTGCCTTACTCTACCTTGAGACTTCTCTATGCTAGAATCTGAGCTGCTTAGGGAGAGAAATAGATAACATATGAAGCCAGGAGGTTCTCTTTGGCCTAGGGTGGCAGACAAGCTATAGAGTGAATACCTTGAAACCAATAACATCTGTGGTCAAATATTTTAAAGGGAACAGTTTTTCAAATACTTTATTACTGCATAATTTAAATTTTCTTCCAGTTAGGGATCTTACAGCCATGAAAGGAGATGTTTGTGATTTTAGGAATTGTTGGTCTTTAATTATTATTCAATTTGGAAGAATTAAATTAATTTATGATCATTAAAAACTAAATATTTAAAACAGAAAACACCTAGAAGTTTTAGGAGAACAATGGAAAAATTCTATCATTTTCAACACAGGGAGCTGAAACAAGCAAAACAAAGTCAGCTACACAAACAATGAACACCCGATCAGTCAGAGAAACAACATGTCCACTCTCAATGGAGTTTTGCTAAAATCAAGATCAACAATGTTCCATAATTGTGGAAGATATACAAAAGACAACATCCTCAATTCTTTGTGAAGCAGGTAAAATTATGGGGAATTAAAGTAGGTCAAAAGAGAAAAAGCTAATAGAAGTGTGGAAAGGGGTTGGGAGTGAAGTGGTGGGATGTTAAACTCAATGCAGTGGAGTTTGAATGTCACTAGTGCCTTTTCTCATTGACAAAAATCACTTAGTTTTAATTCTTTTTTGTTTAGTTTTGGTTGCAGTAGGAGCTCTCTCTGATAAGGCTCTGGATTAGCTATGAGCATTTTGTTATGATTTTAAATTCTCTATTATCCCGAGCTAGTATCTCGCCAGCAAGAATTCACTCAGACAACCGGATTCTTCTACAGCAAAGCTTTATTGCTTCATCTGAAGGAAGACCCCGAACAAGGAAAATGGTGCTGCTTATATACCCCTCCGTGTGACGTGTCAGCTCCTGATTAGCTGCTCACTCATCACCCCACCACTACGCCCCGGGATGGGCAGTGACTTGGCACGAATTTACTCTTGCACCTGCGCACATTACTTGTTTACCAATTAGGCACAGCGGAGGCTCATGATGGCGATTGCTCACGGCTCTCCACACTCTACGATAGTGTTTAATGTCTCCATTTAGGGGTAACCATTCATATAATTGACTTTCTAATTTGTATCAGGATATCCCATAATTGTTTTGGAAGACATCAGAAAGGGATTCTGCTCTAGAAAAGGATAGACCTCAGATTTAGAACCAATGGGAGTGTTTATGCTATGGAAGCCAAACCTTGGATTTTCCTCTGCAATAATTTTGTATGTGTAGTATTTGAGCATTATAGCACCAGTATCAAGAGGCTGTCCATTTATTATTTTTGCCTGCATTGCCCCAAAATTCTTGCATAGCATGAAAAATTACAGCAGGAAGAACTCACTTAGAAAAATTTATCATTACTGTCTTGCTTTTATTACCTCTGAGCTAAAATTCCAATAACACTCTGTGACTTGTTCTAAGCTAGTGTTCAGTTATGCAAACCATGTCAAATTGTAGCTCTCCCGACAGGAAGGATGCTACTTTAAAGAGAGTTGCACCACTCTTTTGAGCTACCATACTATGGAGACTATGTTCTCAAAGATGTTGGAATTTCCTCAGGAATCTTGTGCTAGAAGAAGGGAAGCCTTACTCCCTAGGAGTGTACCACAGGGAGGAACATGTTTAACATAATAAAATTTATAACTTGCCAACTCATGTAGCTGGAGAACTTACAGTTGAGACTAGTTAGTGATGGGAAGGTCTAGACTTCACCTAGGAGACAGCTTAGCTATACATAACTCTCTCCTTCGATTTCAACCTCAATTTAGGACCCTTGAAGCTAGACTTGCAGGCTTATTGACCTTTCTGTTTCTTTTCCCAATGTGACTACCCTGGTCTTCCTCAGCAGCAGTCTTAGGTTTTTGTTGTTGTTGTTGTTTTCACAAAAGAAAAGAATTTATACCAATCACATTAATAATTCAAACAAAGACCCAAGCAGAGCATCAACAGACTCAACCAGGCATGCTCAGGACTGTTATTTTTCTCTCCAACAACCCCTCCTCTTTGCTTCCAGCAAGGTAGACATTTCCAGAAAAGAGTTACATTTTATGCCTATTTTACCAATTTTTATAAACAGATCTATAAGATGTAAGAATATATGTGTAGAGGTTTCAGTGTCTAGAAAGTTGAAAGTTTCATAGGGGAAAGGGTAGCAGTATTTGTTAAGTTTCAGGATTTGCCACTCAAACCATATATAGATCATATCAGTTAAGCAAGAATTGTTTATTGAATGCACATCATAATACTGGGCATCCAGGTACCAAAGAAGGAAAAACCTAATTATGACATTAGTCTCAGAGTGGACTCTATATGAAAAAAAATGTTCAAAAGTTTAAAGGGCAAGGAAGGGAACAGTTGGTTTGCTAGGTAAAGTATTATCAGCTAACTTTTAAGCTGATTGGTCTTGAGTAAAGTGGCTATGTGGTGAATGGTGGAATTTCAGAACATAGAGATAACAGAACATGCATATTATAACATTTTAGTTTATTACTAGCATTCTTCAGTGTCAGCCACAAAACCACAGTGAGCTCATACATCCTTGCAGGAAGGCCTGGTGGTCAGCACTGACTCAAGCCATTTTAGACATAACAGTTCATATTAACTTTGATTTGGTGGGTCCTATGTAAAGCTTTGTGGGATTTCTTAAGTTTTCAGACCTCATACAGAACATTCACATCATACGGAACAAAAGCAGAGTATGTGCTCAGCATGTTCTTGAGCTAAGTCACTTCTCTGTGTCAGTTACTGGCAGGCATGTTATAGTAGTAATATGAAATAGCTGGCAGGCATGGAACAAAATAACTACAGCTATTCGGGGTAAGGGGAGGGTCAGACTCTAATAGTATCTGTGCATGATACCCTAACCATAACCCTCAAATTGCTTTGAACAGACACTCTTAGAAACCATGAGCATCTATTGCTCTTTACATCTTGTTTTGAAGACTGACAACACTTTTTTGTCCAGCTGGGGTGCCTGCCACATATTTGGGGGGCCTGCTGGTCAGTTTCTTCTGGAGCTAAACTGACTAACACATCTCTTGTTTCAACTTTTCATTATGACGTTATAATTAGTCTGTTGAGGATGGGTTGTCAAGCCTGGCTTAATAGCAGTGACCCTCACAAATCTAACAACAGAATTTTGTTTTGTTACATTTTCTAAACTGCAAGACAGCCATTGGATATGTTGTCTCTCTGTATTTCAGCATGATAGCATCTTATAGTTTCATCACTGATTTCTTTTAATGGTTTTCTTTGAGAAGTATGGCTGGTTCTAATCTATTGGTACCCCCAGTCAGGCTTCTAGCCTAAAACTCAAGCAGCAAAAGTAATTCTGTGATTTCTGACAGCATCAAACTCACTCTCTAATACAAAAGGTATAAAAATTCCTAAGTTTTATTTTTTATTGTGAGGACACATTTTTCCTATGATTCCTTCATACTTGTAATAATCCAGCATGCTTTTATTTTTCTTTCCTGCTAATGTTGATATAATCTAGGGAGACAAGACCTACTTAAATTTCTCAGCTAATTAAGAAAATTAAAAAAGAAGAAATAAATAATGTAGGACATCTTGGGGAGTCCTAGCAGAGCCATGATGTGATGCCTGTGAAGTAAGCATCACCTCTTGGGGCTGTTAGTTTCATTTTCACAAGAATTTAAGAATGGACACAACTGGTATCTTGAGGGCAAAAATGGGATCAAAGAGAATCTTTTTTTTTTCCATTTTTTATTAAGTATTTAGCTCATTTACATTTCCAATGCTATACCAAAAGTCCCCCATATCCACTCACCCCCACTCCCCTGCCCACCCACTCCCACTTTTTGGCCCTGGTGTTCCCCTGTACTGGGGCATATAAAGTTTGCAAGTCCAATGGGCCTCTCTTTCCAGTGATGGCCGACTAAGCCATCTTTTGATATATATACAGCTAGAGTCAAGAGCTCCGGGGTACTGGTTAGTTCATAATGTTGTTCCACCTATAGGGTTGCAGATCCCTTTAGCTCCTTGGCTACTTTCTCTAGCTACTCCATTGGGAGCCCTATGATCAATCCATTAGCTGACTGTGAGCATCCACTTCTGTGTTTGCTAGGCCCCGGCATAGTCTCACAAGAGACAGCTACATCTGGGTCCTTTCAATAAAATCTTGCTAGTGTATGCAATGGTGTCAGCGTTTGGATGCTGATTATGGGGTGGATCCCTGGATATGGCAGTCTCTACATGGTCCATCCTTTCATCTCAGCTCCAAACTTTGTCTCTGTAACTCCTTCCATGGGTGTTTTGTTCCCAAATCTAAGGAGGGGCATAGTGTCCACACTTCAGTCTTCATTCTTCTTGAGTTTCATGTGTTTAGCAAATTATATCTTATATCTTGGGTATCCTAGGTTTTGGGCTAATATCCACTTATCAGTGAGTACATATTGTATGAGTTCCTTTGTGAATGTGTTACCTCACTCAGGATGATGCCCTCCAGGTCCATCCATTTGGCTAGGAATTTCATAAATTCATTCTTTTTAATAGCTGAGTAGTACTCCATTGTGTAGATGTACCACATTTTCTGTATCCATTCCTCTGTTGAGGGACATCTAGGTTCTTTCCAGCTTCTGGCTATTATAAATAAGGCTGCTATGAACATAGTGGAGCATGTGTCCTTCTTACCAGTTGGGGCATCTTCTGGATATATGCCCAGGAGAGGTATTGCTGGATCCTCCGGTAGTACTATGTCCAATTTTCTGAGGAACCGCCAGACTGATTTCCAGAGTGGTTGTACAAGCCTGCACTCCCACCAACAATGGAGGAGTGTTCCCTCTTTCTCCACATCCACGCCAGCATCTGCTGTCACCTGAATTTTTGATCTTAGCCATTCTGACTGGTGTGAGGTAGAATCTCAGGGTTGTTTTGATTTGCATTTCCCTGATGATTAAGGATGTTGAACATTTTTTCAGGTGCTTCTCTGCCATTCGGTATTCCTCAGGTGAGAATTCTTTATTCAGTTCTGAGCCCCATTTTTTAATGGGGTTATTTGATTTTCTGAAGTCCACCTTCTTGAGTTCTTTATATATGTTGGATATTAGTACCCTATCTGATTTAGGATAGGTAAAGATCCTTTCCCAATCTGTTGGTGGTCTTTTTGTCTTATTGATGGTGTCTTTTGCCTTGCAGAAACTTTGGAGTTTCATTAGGTCCCATTTGTCAATTCTCAATCTTACAGCACAAGCCATTGCTGATCTGTTCAGGAATTTTTCCCCTGTGCCCATATCTTCAAGGCTTTTCCCCACTTTCTCCTCTATAAGTTTCAGTGTCTCTGGTTTTATGTGAAGTTCTTTGATCCACTTAGATTTGACCTTAGTACAAGGAGATAAGTATGGATTGATTCGCATTCTTCTACACGATAACAACCAGTTGTGCCAGCACCAATTGTTGAAAATGCTGTCTTTCTTCCACTGGATGGTTTTAGCTCCCTTGTCGAAGATCAAGTGACCATAGGTGTGTGGGTTCATTTCTGGGTCTTCAATTCTCTTCCATTGGTCTACTTGTCTGTCTCTATACCAGTACCATGCAGTTTTTATCACAATTGCTCTGTAGTAAAGCTTTAGGTCTGGCATGGTGATTCTGCCAGAAGTTCTTTTATCCTTGAGAAGACTTTTTGCTATCCTAGGTTTTTTGTTATTCCAGACAAATTTGCAAATTGCTCCTTCCAATTCGGTGAAAAATTGAGTTGGAATTTTGATGGGGATTGCATTGAATCTGTAGATAGGTTTTGGCAAGATAGCCATTTTTACAATGTTGATCCTGCCAATCCATGAGCATGGGAGATCTTTCCATCTTCTGAGATCTTCCTTAATTTCTTTCTTCAGAGATTTGAAGTTTTTATCATACAGATCTTTCACTTCCTTAGTTAGAGTCACGCCAAGATATTTTATATTATTTGTGACTATTGAGAAGGGTGTTGTTTCCCTAATTTCTTTCTCAGCCTGTTTATTCTTTGTATAGAGAAAGGCCTTTGACTTGTTTGAGTTTATTTTATATCCAGCTACTTCACCGAAGCTGTTTATCAGGTTTAGGAGTTCTCTGGTAGAATTTTTAGGGTCACTTATATATACTATCATATCATCTGCAAAAAGTGATATTTTGACTTCCTCTTTTCCAATTTGTATCCCCTTGATCTCCTTTTGTTGTCGAATTGCTCTGGCTAATACTTCAAGTACTATGTTGAAAAGGTAGGGAGAAAGTGGGCAGCCTTGTCTAGTCCCTGATTTTAGTGGGATTGCTTCCAGCTTCTCTCCATTTACTTTGATGTTGGCTACTGGTTTGCTGTAGATTGCTTTTATCATGTTTAGGAATGGGCCTTGAATTCCTGATCTTTCCAAAACTTTTATCATGAATGGGTGTTGGATCTTGTCAAATGCTTTTTCTGCATCTAACGAGATGATCATGTGGTTTTTGTCTTTGAGTTTGTTTATACAATGGATTACATTGATGGATTTTCGTATATTAAACCATCCCTGCATCCCTGGAATAAAACCTACTTGGTCAGGATGGATGATTGCTTTAATGTGTTCTTGGATTCGGTTAGCAAGAATTTTATTGAGGATTTTTGCATCGATATTCATAAGAGAAATTGGTCTGAAGTTCTCTATCTTTGTTGGGTCTTTCTGTGGTTTAGGTATCAGAGTAATAGTGGCTTCATAAAATGAGTTGGGTAGAGTATCTTCTACTTCTATTTTGTGAAATAGTTTGTGCAGAACTGGAATTAGATCTTCTTTGAAGGTCTGATAGAACTCTGCACTAAACCCATCTGGTCCTGGGCTTTTTTTGGTTGGGAGACTATTAATAACTGCTTCTATTTCTTTAGGTGATATGGGACTGTTTAGATGATCAACTTGATCCTGATTCAACTTTGGTCCCTGGTATCTGTCCAGAAATTTGTCCATTTCGTCCAGGTTTTCCAGTTTTGTTGAGTATAGCCTTTTGTAGAAGGATCTGATGGTGTTTTGGATTTCTTCAGGATCTGTTGTTATGTCTCCCTTTTCATTTCTGATTTTGTTAATTAGGATTTTGTCCCTGTGCCCTTTAGTGAGTCTAGCTAAGGGTTTATCTATCTTGTTGATTTTCTCAAAGAACCAACTCCTCGTTTGGTTAATTCTTTGAATAGTTCTTCTTGTTTCCACTTGGTTGATTTCACCCCTGAGTTTGATTATTTCCTGCCGTCTACTCCTCTTGGGTGAATTTGCTTCCTTTTTTTCTAGGGCTTTTAGATGTGTTGTCAAGCTGCTAGTATGTGCTGTCTCCCGTTTCTTCTTGGAGGCACTCAGAGCTATGAGTTTCCCTCTTAGAAATACTTTCATTGTGTCCCATAGGTTTGGGTACGTTGTGGCTTCGTTTTCATTAAACTCTAAAAAGTCTTTCATTTCTTTCTTTATTCCTTCCTTGACCAAGGTATCATTGAGAAGAGTGTTATTCAGTTTCCACGTGAATGTTGGATTTCCATTATTTATGTTGTTATTGAAGATCAGTCTTAGGCCATGGTGGTCTGATAGGATACATGGGACAATTTCAATATTTTTGTATCTATTGAGGCCTGTTTTGTGACCAATTATATGGTCAATTTTGGAGAAGGTCCCGTGACGTGCTGAGAAGAAGGTATATCCTTTTGTTTTAGGATAAAATGTTCTGTAGATATCTGTCAGGTCCATTTGTTTCATAACATCTGTTAGTTTCACTGTGTCCCTGTTTAGTTTCTGTTTCCACGATCTGTCCTTTGAAGAAAGTGGTGTGTTGAAGTCTCCCACTATTATTGTGTGAGGTGCAATGTATGCTTTGAGCTTTACTAAAGTGTCTCTAATGAATGTGGCTGCCCTTGCATTTGGTGCGTAGATATTCAGAATTGAGAGTTCCTCTTGGAGGATTTTACCTTTGATGAGTATGAAGTGTCCCTCCTTGTCTTTTTTGATAACTTTGGGTTGGAAGTCGATTTTATCCGATATTAAAATGGCTACTCCAGCTTGTTTCTTCAGTCCATTTGCTTGGAAAATTGTTTTCCAGCCTTTCACTCTGAGGTAGTGTCTGTCTTTTTCCCTGAGATGGGTTTCCTGTAAGCAGCAGAATGTTGGGTCCTGTTTGTGTAGCCAGTCTGTTAGTCTATGTCTTTTTATTGGGGAATTGAGTCCATTGATATTAAGAGATATTAAGGAAAAGTAATTGTTGCTTCCTTTTATTTTTGTTGTTAGAGTTGGCATTCTGTTCTTGTGGCTGTCTTCTTTTTGGTTTGTTGAATGATTACTTTCTTGGTTGTTCTAGGGCGTGATTTCCGTCCTTGTATTGCTTCTTTTCTGTTATTATCCTTTGAAGGGCTGGATTCATGGAAAGATATTTTGTGAATTTGTTTTTGTCGTGGAATACTTTGGTTTCTCCATCTATGGTAATTGAGTGTTTGGCCGGGTATAGTAGCCTGGGCTGGCATTTGTGTTCTCTTAGTGTCTGTATAACATCTGTCCAGGCTCTTCTGGCTTTCATAGTCTCTGGTGAAAAGACTGGTGTAATTCTGATAGGCCTTCCTTTATATGTTACTTGACCTTTCTCCCTTACTGCTTTTAATATTCTATCTTTATTTAGTGCATTTGTTGTTCTGATTATTATGTGTCGGGAGGAATTTCTTTTCTGGTCCAGTCTATTTGGAGTTCTGTAGGCTTCTTGTATGATCATGGGCATCTCTTTTTTTATGTTTGGGAAGTTTTCTTCTATTATTTTGTTGAAGATATTACCTGGCCCTTTAAGTTGAAAATCTTCATTCTCATCAATTCCTATTATCCGTAGGTTTGGTCTTCTCATTGTGTCCTGGATTACCTGGATGTTTTGAGTTAGGATCCTTTTGCATTTTGTATTTTCTTTGACTGTTGTGTCGATGTTCTCTATGGAATCTTCTGCACCTGAGATTCTCTCTTCCATTTCTTGTATTCTGTTGCTGATGCTCGCATCTATGGTTCCAGATCTCTTTCCTAGGGTTTCTATCTCCAGCGTTGCCTCACTTTGGGTTTTCTTTATTGTGTCTACTTCCCCTTTTAGTTCTAGTATGGTTTTGTTCATTTCCATCACCTGTTTGGATGTGTTTTCCTGTTTTTCTTTAATGATTTCTACCTGTTTGGCTGTGTTTTCCTGCTTTTCTTTAAGGGCCTGTAACTCTTTAGCAGTGCTCTCCTGTAATTCTTTAAGTGACTTATGAAAGTCCTTCTTGATGTCCTCTATCATCATCATGAGAAATGTTTTTATATCTGGGTCTAGATTTTCGGTTGTGTTGGGGTGCCCAGGACTAGGTGGGGTGGGAGTGCTGCGTTCTGATGATGGTGAGTGGTCTTGATTTCTGTTAGTAGGATTCTTACGTTTGCCTTTCGCCATCTGGTAATCTCTGAAGCTAGCTGTTTTAGTTGTCACTGTTAAGAGCTTGTTCTTCAGGTGACTCTGTTAGCCTCTATAAGCAGACCTGGAGGGTAGCACTCTCCTTAGTTTCAGTGGGCAGAGTATTCTCTGCAGGCAAGCTCTCTTCTTGCAGGGCAGGTACCCAGATATCTGGTGTTCGAACCAGTCTCCTGGCAGAAGTTGTGTTCCACTCACTAGAGGTTTTAGGATCTCATGTGGAATCCTGTGTGGGCCCTTGCGGGTGACAGGCGACTCCGCTGGCAAGGTAGCCCGGAGCTCGAGTGGAGCGGAAGGGGTTTGTGTCCCAGATCAAGCCCGGGTAGCCTGCTTCCCTATGTACCTCAGTCTCAGTTTCCGCGCGATTGTATTGGGGCAGGAGCTGTGTTCCACTCACCAGAGGTCTTAGGATCCCGTGGGGGGTCCCGTGTGGGCCCTTGCGGGTGTTGGGCAAGACTTTGCTGGCAAGGTAGCCCGGGGCTCGACTCGAGTGGAAGGGGATCAAACAGAATCTTAAAGGAAACTTAATACAGTTTGAAAGGAAAAATGAAGGCAACAAGCTGTAAATATTGAAGTTTCACATAGGAGGAGAATGGAAAAGAGAAGCATTGAAATAAAGAGCAGAGAGTACCAGTTCAAGGAGGGCAGCCTTAGAAGAAGAAAGAAACATTGGTGGGTTAATCAGGGTTTGATAAGCAAGAAGAACTGATGAAGAAAATGTATATATTTGGGATTTACTATATTGGCTTAGAGGATGCAAGTTATTTCATGCTTGAAAAGCCAATAATCCTGTAGGAGTTCAGTTCTTTAGACTGGATGTCTTAGCCATCCTAGTCTGGCAATGGAGTACTGGAGAACAACTGACTTTGTCTATGATGGAAACTCAAGAATGCTGTAACAATAGGATAGATAAGCAAGAGTAAGAGCAAGCAGGCAAAAAAAAAAAAAAATGCCTTCTTCAATATTCTATCAGGGCTGCTACAAGAAGGTATGTCCTCTATTTAGGATATATCTTCCTGCTTCAAATTTAATCAGAGAAAATGCCATCAGTTTGAATATGATTCCAGATGCAATAAAGCTGACAACCAACATTAATTCTCACAGATACTCAGAAAAATTAAAAGCACAGTTAAGTTCTGGCTAGTATTTAAGAGGAAAAGACAAAAGAAAAATAGCAATGTTGTGGTAGCTTGAATATGATTAAACCCCATATGATCATATACCTGAATACTTAGGGAGAGACTTTAGGAAATATGGCCTTATTGGAGGAAGTATGTCAGTTGGAGTGGGCTTTGAGGTTTCAGAAGCTCAAGCCAGGCCCAGTGCCTCACTCTTTCTTCCTTTTGTGTGCTGATCCACATGTAGAGCACTTGGCTCCTTCTCCAGCATCATGTCTCCCTGGGAGCTGCCATTCAAGCTACCATACCACCATGATGATAATAGACTAAACTTATGAAACTGTGGATTGTTTTGAGCTGAATGTTTTGTTTATTAGAGTTTCCATTGTCCCGGTGTCTCTTCACAGCAATCAGACACTAAGACGTAACATATGTCTTCATAATTTAGAGCCCAGAAATGTAGGGAAATGCAGCTGAATCACATGGCTGGTTGTAGGGACTTCAGAGGGTGATGTGAATTCTGAGAATGAAAAGTAAAGGTGAGCCTGCATGGAACAGTTGGTCCCTTATCTAGGCCATTGGTCTGTCCACTAGATGAAGCCTAAAGAAAGAAAGCAAGGGCATGTAAAAGCAGACTTCATTATTCAATTATTTTATTATTAAGGTTATTTCTAATAACTTAATTATCAAGCATTCCAAAGATGGAGACATACTTTCACTCCCCTGGTGACAATACATAATCACACAGGACCAAAAATAATAAATAAAATATAGTATCCATCTTTATAAAATTCATACCCAAGAGGATGGAAAATGATGAGAGTCATAGTATGGAGTACGGATGAGAATGTCGTAGTTGGCCTTTGACCCCAGCTGTTCTAGTAAATTAGATTCACCCTTTTTCTCTTGGCACCAAGAAGCAAAAACCCCTACAAATGCTGCTTCTTCTATAGGTGTAAATTTCTTCTACAGAGGAGTGGTGAGAGACAAGACCAATTTCATCCTGTGTTCAGAGTCCATCTTAGTGAACCTGACCTAAGGTTAAATTAACTAGCCTACACCTAGCACTAGTTTCCTGATTATATTCTAGCAATCTTGTATGTAGCACAAGTTTCCCAGATACTCACTAACAAGCCTACACCTCCACATAACTCCCTAACAGCCACCAATCAAGAGGAAAGCATTAGTTATGTTTATGGTTTGGCTCCTAGTACCAGGTAATTATTTTAAAGGGAGAAAAAAAAAACCATAATAGCCTCCCAATCAAATGTGTGCCAGGCTAGAACCCCCCCCCCCCTTGGTTGTTTGCTTGCCTCTATAAAAGCTTACTTGATACTGGGCTTCACCATCCCATCCTGTTACTTCAGGGTCCGTGGCGAGCCCAAACTTAAGCTTGAAAACAAAACAAAACAAATAAACAAAACAAAACAAAACAAACAAAACAAAACAAAACAAAACAAAACAAAACAACCACTTGTACAATTGCATTGAAATTGGCTCCTTGGTGGTCTTTTGGTGTTTGTGATCCTGAACTGGCATAACAGTGGATTATTCTATTTCTGGCATTGCTCTTCAGCTGAAAATATACCTTTTGTCAAAGAGACGTGTTTGAAGGTAGCATATTATACCCATGTGGAGTCAATTTGCACATTCTACTTCATAACAGTTTGTCCAAAGGTTATCTTTAGTAAGAAATTTGTTTAGGGTAATTGTGCAAACATGTGCATGCATATTGTAAACCTTAATTGAATTCATGAATTTGTTAAATATATGGTAAGCTTCTCCCCAGTAACTACAACTACAATAAGATTGGACCATACTGAGAAGAAAAGGATAAATCTCAGATTACATCTTACTTCAATTAAGAAAATTCAGTAAATGGGACTCAGTATAGGCTGATATTCAAGGTTGGCAAGACAGCTCACCAGAAAAGGTATTTATGATGAATGCCATGCTGAGAACCAATATGCTAAATGGATGGAACCAACTCCCATAAATTTGTCTCTAATATATGTGTGTGTGTGTGTTTCACATACACAAACTCTCACAAAGAGAGTGACAGACAAAGACAGAGATAGAAAGACAGAGAGACAGAGAAATAAAAACACTCACACAATATTAATAAAAGATATTTTTGCAAATAAATTTCCACAGACTTTTGGCAGAACAGAAAACAGTTACTTTTTCCAGATACCTCTGGTTTTAAAGGTGAAGGAACCGGGGATGGTCCTGAAAGGTAGTTGAGAGCAAATCAATAAAGCAGAGAATAAACAGAACAAACTAATAACACTAAATAACACTTAAATCTTGATTTCAATTAGAATTATTTCTGCCAGGCTTGAAACAGTTGTTGTATTGTACCTCTATTATATTTGTGCTTTCTTGCTTTCTTTGCTCTTTCAGATGGAGGAAGCAGAGCTATAAATATGAATAGGAAAAATGTCTTTTTGTAGTATATTGAAAACAAAAACAAAGCAAAACAAAACAAAAAGAATCAGATAGGAAAAGTGTTAAAAAATGTCTTGGTTGGGGTGGTATGGTGGCAGGGGCTTGAGCAAGCTGTTTGCTTTGCATCTTCAGTCAGGAAGCAGAGTGGTGATTGCTGGGCTTGGTTCATTGTCTTTTTTATTCAGTATGAGACCACAGACCATGGAAAGGTGCTGTCCTGAATTAAAGTAAATCTTTCCACTTCACCTTAATCTACATAATCCTTCAAAGGTATGCTTAGAGGCTACATTAATGTAGATACTCCATAATAGATAAGCCCATTGGCTTAGCTGATGGAATGTTATACCTGCTATAAGTTGTCAATATTAACCATCATAGTGGTTTATCACTGGTTTGTAAACTTCAAATGGGAGCTTTGTCATCTCTGCTGAGGGACTTGTGATCTTAGAAGAGAGTTGTAGAGGAAACTGACGTCCCCAGATAATATGTGCAGAGAGTAATATTGGGCGATGTTGTATAGGGTCTTAGTAGAAAGGACTGGAATGTCCTGTTTGGAGCTTATTGAATAGGCCTCATTATCTGCTTTTACAAGGTGATTTTTGGTTTTGTAAAACTGATCGCAGTCCAGCTGAGAGGATTAATGTTGGATAGAAAACAAGATGTTACTTACGATGAAGGTTTTTTTATATTTATTTATTTTTTATTAGAGATTTTCTTTATATACATTTCAAATGCTATCCCAAAAGTTCCCTATACCCTCCCTCCACCCTGCTCCCCTACCCACCCACTCCCGCTTCCTGGCCCTGGCATTACCTTGTATTGGGGCATATAAAGTTTGCAATACCAAGGGGCCTCTCTTCCCAATGATGGCCAACTAGGCCATCTTCTGCTACATATGCAGCTATAGAAAGATGAAGTTTAGTGAGTAGGTACTGTAGAAATTAAAACAGGAGCTGCTTTGAAACTATGCCTCCCTCTCTCACATCTTTGCCTTGATTTATTCCAGTTTGTTCTATAAGATTGTTTCCTCTCTATACCTTCACATCTTATCAAATTCTGGAAATGCAAAATCATGCAGGCTTATATTTACGATGGGGACTACAGCCACTCCAAGGTACGAAAGAGCAGCTCAAATTGGAACAGAAAAAATCCCTTTGGACTAGAGTTATGGCTTAAGGGTGAAGAACACAGACTGTTATTGCAGAGAATTGGAGTTTGATGTTCAGCACCCATGCTGGGCTGCTCAGAAAAGTGTGGGACTGTAGCTACAGGGAATCTGACATGCTCTTCTGGCCTCTGCCAGCACTAAACTGAACACACACACACACACACACACACACACACACACACAGAGAGGCATGAGGGAGTATAAAATAAATTGTTACAAAGTAAAGAAAACTGTAAACTTAAAAGCTATAGGGTTTCTTTGAGTTCTGGCCATCAGAATAGTCTATTTCTGAGACAGACCTGGGATTCTGATCAGCCCAGCTAAAATTTGACCAAGACAGCCTGATATTGATTAATTCTTATCTTCAGCTTTTGCTCTCCTACTGTGTGAAGCTTCTGTCACTATTGTCAAGATAGGGAGGAAGATACTAGCTTCTCTGTTCAGTTTTTAGATAGTCATACTGACTAAATTCCTTCTAGTTGTTTCCATCATACATCAAGGAACCAGGTGGCAGTATCTGGTTGGTGGACCCCAGATAGAGGTACTTTTCCTAGAACTCAGTCACAACAAAGAAAATACAAGCTCATGTTTAAACTAATCAGGTAAGAATAAAAGACAAAGACCATCGGACAATTCATCATCCATTTAACTGAGTTTTATGGAACACTGTGTTCCTGAGTAAGGTAACCCAGTTACAAAATAACATGAATATTATGTACTCACTGATGAGTAGATATTAGCCCAGAAGCTCACAATGCACATGATATAACCCACAGAACATATGGAACTTAGGAGGAAGGAAGACCTGTGTGTGGATGCTTCAGTGCTGTATTAAGAAGGGAACAGGATGTTCATAGAGGTGGAGGGAGGGGGACCTGAGAAAAAGAGAGGAGGAGGAAATAAGGGGGGCATTATCAGGTACTGAAGGGGACAGGAGCTCTCCCAGAACTTTTGAGTACCCTGTGCCACTTAGCTTGCATTTACTCTGGATAGAGGATTTCTAATCTCCACTGTCAGATTGCTTTTGAATGAAGTTTCCTTGCTACTCAAAAATTCTTTTGTTCTTACACCAAAAACTTGAATAAAACACCAAGAAGAGAAGCACAGAGAGGGAGTAGGTGATGTCTGGATTATATAGGTTAGAGCCTCTGGGGGAAGGGCAGTTCAGGCTCTGTCTGGAAAATTTTGGGCAGTGGGCAGTATATGACAGCCATACACCGCAAGAGGTAGGGACTAGGGGTTGCTGGAAGAACCTGGAGACCAACTGAGCTCTGGTATATTAAATAAGCCCCTCAACTGCTTGTCATTTACCTCACAGAATTACTAAGGCTTAATTATACTGAGGCACTTTGGCACATGATGAATACTCTATAAATGGTGGATAATCTTCCAGTAGGCCTCTTGGCTTATCAGCATTGAGGTAAAGCTGTAAGGCTGAAGTATGAGCAGTTCAAGATCCTCCTGTCTTTGAGCCCTTAGGAATCTCCTGTTATAGCTAAATGCCCTTGAATGGGGGAAACAGTTATCAGTCTCTTGAAAGTTAGGTGCATCCTTTCTGACTGAACCGAGACCTGGTAGGCCTCTGCTGTACATGTGTTGGTGTGGGGGGTCTCATATCAGCTGGTGTATGCTGCCTGGTTGGAGGTCCAGTGTCTGAGAGATCTCCTGGGTCCAAGTTAATTGAGACTGTTGGTCATCCTCACAGGGTTGCCCTTCTCCACAGATTCTTCCAACTTTTCCCTAATTTAACCACAGTGGTCAGCTGCTTCAGTCCATTGTTTGGATGCAAATATCTGCATATACCTCTTTCAACTGCTTGTTGAATTTTTCGGAGGGCAGTCATGATAGGCCCATTTTTGTGAGCACTCCATAGCCTGCATAATATTGTCAGGTATTAGCGCTTCCCCTTGAGCTGGATCCCAATTTGGGCCTGTCCCTGGATCTTCTTTTTCTCAGGCTCTTCTGCATTTTTGTCCATACAGTTCTTTCAGACAGAAATAATTATGGGTCAGAGTTTTTGACTGTGGGATGGAAACCTCATCCCTCATTTGATACCCTGTCTTTTTTGCTGGAGGTAGGTTCTTTAATTTCTCTATGCCCACTGTAGGACATTTCATTTAAAGAGCCTCCCTTTGAGTTCTGAGAGTTTCTCCCTTCTCTGGTCTCTGGTACCTTTTTGCTAGACAATGTTAGTGATCTGGGCTATGAACTAAATGTCCTAATATGATAGATATGAATAATATAACTTGGAAGACTGGCAGAAAGGCGCAGTGGTTTGAAGCTCTCCATGTATTTGAAGGAAGAGTAGGATGCTTGTAGAGTCTGAAGAAATTTCAGAAGTGGGAGAAGAAAAAGCAACAGTGAAAATTAAAGAGATTGAAAGTATGTGAGTAATGGCTCATTTGATCCATTTGACTTGACTAAGAAACACTTAGTGGGGTACTGAAACATATCTTTTGTGTTTCTGAGAGTGCTTCCAGAGATGATTGACTGAAGATATAAGACAGCCACTCATATGGATGTAATCATCTCAATAGCTAGGGTCCAACACTAAAGAAAAAGGGAAAAACCAATAGCCATCTGAACAGCAGTATATTATCTCCTCTTTCTAACTATGGATTTAGTGTGACTAGCTGCCTAACCCTCCTACTGCAATGCCTTTCCTTCTATGATGGAACACAAACCATGAACACAAATAAGCTTTCTCTTCTTGTTATGCATATGGCCATAAACAGAAAATTAACAGATGGTTGTAAGAAGGTGTATATAAAAAGCATTAGGGTGTGGTATTAAACTTGGAAACAGAAAAAATATCTATCCTGGGATCCAATTTTTATGTAATGTTAAACTCATAGCATGGGAAACATCTGTTGCATGCAATTAGGGTATGGTATTAAACTTGGAAACAGAAAAACTATCTATACTGGGGCCTAATTTTTATGTAATGTTAAACTCATATCATGGGAAACATCTGTTGCATGCAATGATATAGGTTCTAAGACATGACGTCAAATCTCTCAGCAGAGAAAGGCGCTAGTACTGGGGAATTTATTCTCTAGTGGAAAGATCTAGAAGATATTCGTCCATTTGTCCATTTACAACATTGCTGAGTGTTTGATAATAACGGTGTGAAAAACAGAGCTGTTCCTGTAT
Source organism: Mus musculus (assembly GCF_000001635.26). NCBI lineage: Eukaryota > Metazoa > Chordata > Mammalia > Rodentia > Muridae > Mus > Mus musculus. The sequence goes on from NC_000067.6 coordinate 98,853,735, forward strand.
AAATGTATTAAATAAATGATGGATGCTTTGAGAGTTCAAAAATAAGTGAGACTGAATAACATTAGTTCTAAATTTGTTTGTTTTATAAAATGTGTATGTAGCTGGGGTTGTTTTCCCAGAAAGTCAGAGGACAACTTGTTGGAGTTGAATTTTCTTTCTTTTATGCATGAGTTCTAAGGATCAAGATTAGTTTTTTCAGGGTTGGAAGTAAGCATTATTACCTCTGGAAACATCTTTTGGTACAGTTTAATTTTGAATATGATATTCAGAATTGGAAGGCCAGATGAATCTAGAAAGAATATAATTGAAATCATAAAATTTTAATAATAATTTATTTTTATTACCTAAATTTTATGCATGTAACCATATGTGTAGACATCTATGTAATCCAGAAGGAGGCACTTGATCCTGTGGAACTGAGGTTACAAGTGGTTGTGAGTCAAGCAACAATAGTGCTTGAAATTAAGGCTTAATAGCTCTGGAAGCTTCCTGGGCTCAAGGCATTAGACTTTCTTGCCATAAGATGTGACTTTAGGCAACTCAAGACTCAGGACACCCTACCTTCAACACAATACTGTTCTTTATTGTCACATCAAATTCATTCTGGACATAAGTACAGTTTCTGATAGTCATTCATGTTCTGCTGAAAATCACTGCAGATCTTCAGTCACCTTTTTACTCAGATGGTTTAAATGAGTATAAAATAGGAAGTTACAACATTAAAGAGGTTCCTCACTGGGTAAAGTGCTTGCTGTGCAAGCAAGGTGACCTCAGTGCCATCTCCAGCTTTCAAGTGAAACTGTGAACATGAAAGTTTGCCCTTAGTATAGTAGTTCTATGGAGTCAGATGGGAGGACCTTCACATCTCACTGGCCAAACACCTAGCCTAATCAGGGAGTTCCAGTCAACCAATGGATTTCCTGACTGAAAACAAGCAATGAACTACAGCAGCAACAACAAATAAAACACAGAAAGGTCCAGAGTAACAGCACCTATTGCTTCAGAACTCCATATTCGGGTACATGCATATACATACACCCACACTAATACACAGACACAGGCCTGAAGTTAACCCTGGATATAAGTGGTTCTAAGATTCTATAATTCTATCAACCCAGCTACCCATACCATAACAAACTCTGGCAGAAATGGGTGGGAGTTCCTTCCAATTAACAAATTAAATCATCCCATAATCTGATTTTAATTTCTGTTTTAAACTAAGAAAATGCATAAACAATCATCTAAAACATAATTATATAGTATAATAAATAGACAAAGTATATGTATATGTGTGTGTTGTATGTCAAATTACCTCCTTTTCATGATAACTTACTTTGGGAAATTGATTTTTCAGAATGTGTTCTTCTGCTGTTCAAGAGAACTCTCTTTAATGGATTCAAATATAAATGATAAAATTAAATGGCTTCTCAATGGTGAGAGGGAAAGACAGATCCAGTCATTATGTATGACATTGGATTAGATTGTAGTTTTGGAACACACTGACACAAATATTTTCAAAAGTGACAGTATTAGGTTTGTTCATCCTGCTATCACTGATGTAGACCAGCTATTTTTTTCAGTTTGTTTGAAACGTGTATGCACATGTATAAGTTTGCACATGATGGTAGATACCAGAGACAAAAATAAAGGGACATAAATTATCTTTCTCCTTAATGCCCAATACATATTTTGAGATAGAATCACTCATTGAATTGGAGTTCAATGGATGGTTTTGTATAGATAGATAATAAGCCTCATGGATATTTCTATCTCTACTCCTCTCCATACTAGCAATACAGGTGCATGCTTTCATTCCCAGATTTAAATGCCCATGCAAAAAATATGAAGTCTTTATGATTGTATGGAAAGCTCTTTACCAACGTAGCTATGACTCCAGCTTCACTGCTTTTATTTTTCATGTAAAATATGAATTTTTTTCTTGAAAGTTCATCTTTGACAACTTGGTCTACTATTACTCCTAAGAAGCTGTGTAATGTCCTTATAGGCTAATACAAACTGACTGGGTAGCCCACTGAGAGATGCCTTCTTAAGCATGGGATGCATTTAGCATCTGTGCTTAGGATTATGACAGCGTGCCACGAATACTGTAACAGTGCTAGTCAGTAGTCTTTAGTGACATTTAAGCCCCTATTTAGCATGTGTTGCAGACTTAATGTGCACAAACCTAAAACAACTGAGTTGCTGAGCATTCCTATCAGCCCCTACATCTCTCTGTTATCAACAGAGCACTGAGCAGCCACATAAAGGGCAAGATGAAGTATTGGAGAGATCCCTGTCCTTTCCTCACTTACCTTACCCACAGCATCCCATCTCAGAGACACAGGGGGTTTCTCTGGCATTTAGACTAGAGATTTGTGTTGCCTCACAGTGACAGGAAAAACACTCTTTAGAAGATTTGCTGTCAAGAATGACAGCCTTAGCCTTCCACCCAGGCATTGTGTGCCTTCTGAATTACTTTGCAAATAAGATTTACCAAAGGCAAATATTTGTATATTTGGAGGGATCTGCAATCAGACATTGATAGAGTTATTTAAAACACAAGTAGAAAGCTTATGTGAAAACGTGTCTTGATTCAAATTTGATCAATTGGTGAAAAGGTTAATATAAGCTGTAAACTTTGAAAAACAAAATTTACAAAGGTTCATTCACTTATTCATTCACTTGCTGTATCAACATTGATATGAACTTATGCATGTCAGAGAAATCAAAGCTCAAGGTTTACTTGAAATAAATTTTACATTTTAGCTTTATAGGAACTCCATCTATATATTTTAAGACAGTATTTTACATAATCCACCTGGCATTAAATGTCTAATCCTAGGAGTACAGAGATTCATTATCATGTACTATTGGAGATCAAACACAGGGCATTGTGCATACAAGCAAAACACTTTAACAAATGAGCTACACTTTCACCCTGAATTTAATATATTTAACATCTCATACAAAATTGTATACAAATATGTACATGTGTGTAGATACATAATGAATATTTTCTAGACAGGTTGCTTATAAACAAGAAATAATAGAAATATGAAATAATTAAAGAAACCGTTTAAACTACAGATACAACAACACAGATATTTTTAGAGTATGGTGGCGAATGGCACTTATATTCAAAGCAGGAAAAAAATAAACAAAGACAAAAATAAACAAAACAAAACAAAATCCAAATCCTTCAAAATATGGACAGTAAATAGCATAAAGTCACCAGGTTGGGACCATTCTTTCAATACAGAATTACAATATTCTGAAGAGATTCTAGTGCCCTTCTTCCTATGGCTAGTCAGACAATGGAAACATGGACCACCAAATTTTCTGAAAATCTTGTGCTTGGAGAAAGAAAAAAGGTTGAGAGATTGTTATGAGAGAAGGGAATCTTGAAAGATAGAGCATCTGGAGCTATGGAAATGCTGATGGGTAGTATCAGACCTTGACTATGACTGCTTAGATATAGATATTTCTAGGCCTTCTATTTAAACCTAAATACCATGCTAATATCTAGAAGGTAACTTGAGGAGGAATAGGTTAATTGCCTAGTGTAGTGTCCTCACAGTGAATAAATCTCCTTTCTGTGATTTTTATCATTATTTGTTTAAATCACTTTTTGACTATGTAGCATTTGTTTAGGAATGTCAGGGGCAGGCTCTGTCCCTAGTAGCTATAGTAACAATGGGAAGACAGTGCAGCCAGACAAAGGATGCTGTAGTTCGAAAGGGAATCTGGGTGTTTACAATGAAAATTGTAGGTGGGCTTCTGGGCTTCCAGGCAATTGCCTCCATCATTTCTATTTCTTCAGGTTTCAGCAAAAGAAACAAATCAGAGGAGGCATGCTAAATTGCCTGACAATTTCAAGGTGAAAGGGAAATTGAGTCTGAGTGAAAGCTATACTGCTCATGGTCAAATGTCAACTGATCAGAAGGAGACAGCATCCTCTTCCCTGACCCCATTTTCTTATAGCTTTATAAGGGCAGATTTCTCTAATATTCCTTCTGCCACCAGCTTTTCTAGATAAAGCAGACATTTACTAAATATAAGAATACAAGATAAGAAACAAGGAAAATATTTTGAACACAAGAAGGATGAGGAGTGTCTTGCCTAGAGTCTGATTGAACTCCTCTCAATTATGAAGCAAGATTTCCAGCACAGGTAACAGTTACTTGAGATGATGCAGCAGAGTTCAGGTCCCAAAACCTTACTTGGGAAGCTCACAACTTGGGAGCTCCAGAAGAATGTCACCATCCCACACAAATTCACAAGGTAAACTCAAATAAATATCAAGAAAAAATAAGACTCTTCTTTTCCAGCTATAAGCCAACATTTTCTTAGAACTCTAATCAGGAACTCGATGTACAATGAAATGTGCCGTACACTCCTTGAACAACACTAGTTCCTCCATGAGTTTTTTCCAATTGTAATCTCATAAAAGTCACTTCTACATCCATACTGTAATCTTGATTATTGAAGATGAAAAGAAGTAGAGGAGAGGTAGTGTCCACAGAAATCCAGCAAGTTTCTACATTGTCATCACTAGGGCAGGAGAGGGTGCTTCATTCTTTAGAAATCCACACAAAACTCTTAGGTATGCTTGTTCTCTTCATAAGGGCCTTTCTCACATGTTTAATAAAATCTCTAATCCTGCTGAGCTTCATTATTCCCTTTCATTATTCATTAAATCCCTTTCTGCATCAGAGCCATAAATGACAATTTGCTGTGAGTTTATGCATCTAAAAACGGAAAGAAATCCAAGAATATGGAGCCTCATCATGTGCAGCTGTGTCTCAGTTCTCTCACCAAATACCAGGCAAGAATGTAGTTATTCATTAGACAAGGTGACTGGACCTTCTGCTCCACACATACAATCTTTTATTCTCTCCCAGGTTACAATTAGCTGCTAGGGCCTTATTATGCCAAGTTTCTGAAGCCCAATAGACTTGGATGAATATTTGGTTTCTAAATGCTCTTCTTGAGATGCACAGAACCTCTTTGAGGGATACTTGTTAAATGAATCCACCTTTCACCTGAGGCAAATGAGCTCACAGGGAAGGGAAGGCAGAAAGAGTGCAACAGTTTGATGCTAGAACATCAATGGACGCTAGTGACTGTTCTCTGAGCAGGTGACAGATTTGCAGCCTTAGCTTCTTGGTAAATGTTTGATAAGAATGACTCGTGCCACCCTGAAGGTGTCACCTTAATATTCAGAGTGCCCTGCAAGGAAAGTTGAAAGTTGTGTGAGGTTAGCATCCCACACTTCTGAAGACTTCTTGCAAGGCTCATTATTCAGAGCAGACATTTAATCACACAGGGTTGAGTGTCATGATCAGAGACTTTGAAAAGAGCCAGTCTGAGTCACTCTAAAACTTCTCAAGTTAATTTCACATGTGCTGTAAACTTGTAAAGTTAAGAGGGTGGAACTTGTAGCATAATAAATTTATCAGGATGTTGTGGAGATATTTCTCTATCTTTGCTAATAGAAAATTGCCCAGGACCTTTGAGACCAATAACCACATGTAAAAACCCAGAAGAAACTTACAAATCAAACTCAGACAGCATAAAATTCTAAACATAAAACTAACAGTGTCATCATTTCTCAACACGAAAACAAATATCTTTGGGTGACATTGTCCCCTTACTGCTATTCAAACATAAGAAAACACTGGACAGTGCATATACAGAAAGATGTAGACATTTACACCTACATTAGCTACTTTCTTGTTAATGTGACAATATCCACAACAGGAGACTATTAAGAAATGCTGAGCCTGGTGTGGCCTTTGTGGGGACAGAGTGACATTTTCCGTACCTCTAGGACAGGACCCTAATGTGAGCCTCCATGAGTGTCAATAATCGCTGTGGGCATAAGGCTTATTTGTTTATTAATGAACATAATTTCTGAAACTGGTACTAACAGTGGAGGACTCTTCTGAGAAATGTCCTTCCTGTTAATTTTAATGACTACATGATGGTTAGAAACAGCATGAGTTTAGGAGCTGAGGGTGTGGCTGTATCTTAACAAAATGGTAAACACTTGGAATTTTATCCCACACTTAAGGCTATGGGATAGAGCTCTAAATACATTAGTTGAAAAACATAATTTCTCAACTATGTGAAAATTAAGGAAGGAATATGAATTATGAGAGGGGTTACATTAATATAAAGGAACAAAACAGCTGAACTTTGGACCAACTTATTAGAAAATTGCTACAGAAGAAGATAGAGAGATTTAGGGAGTCTTGATAGGAGTAGATCCCACCCTATTACTCATTTTGTTTATGTTTACAAAAACAGATGGATTCCTGAATTCAGGATTGACCTAGGAAAGAGAAAGTTAGGCCTCAGGTGGAAATGGTCAGGGCAAGGTCACACACAACTATTTCATCATCTGTGCTTAACAAAACAGACAGAGCTCTGGATTTTTTTGCAATGTTAAGAAAAAAATAATGCTTCCTATCTCCTAAGAATCAAAGGGATGGAGTCTTGGGATAATGATTCATAAGAAAATCAAAAGAAAACCAGGAAGAAATGGCTAGATTGATATTTAGATAGAAGCCTGGACCTGTGTTCTGCAGGAGATGCACTATCCAGAGAAATTTTTAGGGTAAAAAGAGAGAACTGCTTGGAAAACTGACATAAAGCAAGCCGTACATGGACAGAAACATCTCTTAGAATAGCAAACAGAACATGGACAAAGAGAACTCTTAGAATAGTAAGCAAGCAGAATATAGATAGATCTCCAGAAAGCAAAATAAAGAGTGAAGCACACTTGGAAAAGCTCTATTGAGCAGTACACAATTTGCCAGCTAGGACCCAAGATTTCACTTTGGGTCATTCTTTTCTAACACTCCCCCCTCCCCCTTTCTCAAAACTCCTCTCAAAGCAAAGGGTGTTCCTTGACATAGAAAAGAAAGGTTTGTTCTTGTCATGGATGGGGATACTGTCCATCATGGTAAGGAGGCATGGTGACAGTCACACTGAATTCATAATCAGAAGGTAGAGATTAATGAAAAACAGCCTAAGCTTTGCTAATTTTTCTACTTCTTTAAATTCATTCCTGGTACACAGACTATTGATTTACCAAACTTGGGATCACAGTATATGCCCTATGAAACAAAGTTCAGCCACCCATCCCAAATAAGCCAATCAGAACAGCCAAATTAATAGAAAAAAAAAACAGAGAAAAATATTCAATGTGGAAACATTGTAGATGGTGACAAACATATCCACTGACACATTCTAGTTCATTTTCAAGCATCTGAAGTGAGATTAAAGTTTACAAAAATGGCTGTGGTTTGAATATGTTTCACAGGGATTGGCGTTATTAGGAGGTATGTTCTTACACGAGTAGGTGTGACCTTTTTTGGAGGAAGTGTATTACTGTGAGGGTAGGCTTTGAGAATCTCTTTTCCTAGCTGCCTGGGAACCAGTCTTCTGCTTGCCTTTGGAAAAAGATATAGAACTCTTAGCTCCTCCTGCAACATACCTACCATCGTCTTGCCTTGGTGATAATGAACCTGTAAGCCAATCCCAATTAAATGTTGCCCTTTATAAGAGTTTCCTTCATCATGATGTTTCTTCTCAGCAATGGAAACTCTAACTAAGAAAGTGGTCAGATATGTACATGTACATAATCACACTTAGGGTGTTACCCTGCCTACCACAGATGTACTGCTGTTTCTGTAACTCTATAAAATCCTTTCTCAGAGAGAAGAGTTCCTGCTTAATCTGGTTTGAACCTTTTATTTTCTCCCAGCATGAGATTCCAGAGTGTTGAGGATGTGTGGAATTCTAATTTCACAATGTTCTTTGTTTTGATAGTTTCATTGTTAAAGTATTAAAATATATTCACTTATGCCAGGCCAGTTAAAAATGTATGTTGCTGTCTACAGTTCAAGAAGATCCCACCATCTTAACAGTATACATTATCACTCGCAGGCCTTCTTTAAGGCTTGACTCCAAGGTGATTCTAGATTTGTCAAGCTAACAATCAATTTTAGCCATTGAAGTATATGTTCATGTGCTTGGAAAAAGAGGAAGGATAAGCATGCACATCAGCTCTTTTCTTTTATCCCAGAAAGGAGAAGCCTGTATTTGGAAATACATTTTAGGAACAGAGTTAAAGGCATTCCTCTGAAAAGCAAATGATGAAATCTATGGAAAACATAGAAGAGTAAAGACAAGGGAAACCAGAGACAAAACTGAAGGTTTCTCTTGTGGAATCTTGTGATGGTGTTTACGTGTGCGTGTGTGTTTGTCTGAATTTCATTTTTGCTACTGTAATAAAATAACCTGGAAAAAAACTTTATCACAGAAAGGGTTTATTTTACATTATAATTCCAATTTATAGTCCATCACTGCAGGGAAATCACTGTAGTAGGAGCTTAGGTAGCTACATATCATATCCAGTGTTATGAACAAAGGGAGATGAATGCTTAGTCTTAGATGTCTTTTTCTACTCATATTCAATTCAGAGCACAGCCTACAACATGGTATACCTTAATTAATAAACGTCCTTATAGGCATGTTCACTGGCCAGCTTGTTCTAGTTAATCCCTTATTGAGAGTCTTTTCCTAGGTGATTTTAGGTTTTGTCAAGTTGACTATTAAAACGACCTCATAGAGGTTTCACAAAAATTGACATGCCAAGTATAGGAAGGGTACTAGAGGCAGGTAAGCAAAAATTTGTCTTCTGACATATTAAGTTTGACTTTTAAGTGAAAGTAGTGATTAGGGCACTGATGTATTAATGTCATGTCCCCTAGAATTGTTGCAGAGCAGAAATTTCCAAAAACAAAAGGAAAACAAACAAACAAAGAAGCCAAACTGACATGGCAGAGAGTAGCTCATTTGGAAGAGTACAGAGCTCTGAGTTTGATTGACTCCAATCACTTGTGAACTGCTCTTGGTCGTTCATACCAGTGATGCCTGCACTTGAGAGGAAGACACTTACTAAGTTTGATGACAGCCAGTGTTACAGTCACATATCACTTCTTAGTCTTCTTTTTTTTTTAAGAAATCCTATTGTCAATGATAAATTTCCTATACACATATGCCTTATATTTAGTAGTACTTCAGCATTATAATGCACAGTCTTGTTGCTTCTGCCTACGTTGTCCAATTAGTATACATGTCCTTAGCACATAAAAGCCTATATACAGAGAAAAAAAAACGTATTTAAAAAGTGAAAATAACTTGTTTCTTTCATTGTTTGCCTACCTGCAGTCTTTGAAAACTTCATTTGGCAAGAAAACAACAGGAGTCTTCATAAAATCACACTCTTAAAGGTTATTGAAGAAAACGTTTCCAAATGGGCCTTTAAAAACACATTTAACTGAAATGGACGTAGCATGTAATATGCAAGAAGTTAGCACTAAAGCTATGGTTGAAATGAGTACAGGATGGTATTTTTATAGGAATCAAGGAATAAGAGGCAGTCTTTTTACACAAGCCCAAATTTCCACTGAGCAACTAAACCAAGATCCTCTAAATTATCATCAAATATTGGTCAAGTACAGAGCCTGGAATAATCAAGTTAGGTCCCTTTCTGGGTGAAGTATCCAGAGTTCTTACCAAGATTATAAAGATAAAATGTCTTTGCATAGAGATTACAATCAATTGGCTCACCAGGAATCATATCAATTGAGTCAACAAACTGCATCAGCAAACCATTCACAACACTGGGATTGTTAAAGGAATAATGTGAAATATCCATATGGGAAAGACTTAAAGACATTAAAACCATGACTGCTGAATGAGCCTATTAGAAAATGAGTGTCAGAATTATTATTAAAGAATACACACACACACACACACACACACACACACACACACATATCACAAGTTAAGCTTTGGAAAGTAGACAGTACCTCTCTTAAGTAGCCCAAACTTTAGGAATATATGATTTCAATCATGTCAAATTCTTTAAGATAGTATATAAACACATAAAAATATTCTTCAACTCGTTCTACATACATAGTAGGTCCAGTAAGTGAAATGGAGAGAGGGTACAAAAATAATAAGATACCTTTATCAACTCAGAGAAAGTCAAAATATGTTAATAAAACAAATCTTACTATCTTTGTGACTAACAATTCATTTATAATACCATGGAGAGATGAATGTGAAATCAAGATTATTTGTTGCACTTGCTGCGGACCTATGGTGAGTTCCCAGTTCCCAGGTCAGATTGCTTACAACCACTTTATAACCCTATCTACAGGGATTTGGAAGTAGTTTTTCTATCCTCCATAGCCAGCTATATGCATGAATGTATGCACACAATTTCTTTTTGCTATTCTATTGGCATGATAAAACGTTCTAACCAAAGCAACTTACTCAGAAAAGACTGTTTTTCACATCACACTTCTAAGTAATTGTCTATCAGTGGAGGATGCCAGGGCAGGGACACAAAACAGGAACCTGCATCAGAAAATATTGAGGAAAGCTCCTTACTATTTCAGTTACTGGATTCTGCTCAAGTAACTTTCTTACATAGTCCAGGCCCACCTGTCTTGGGATGCTTCTGCTCACTGTGGCCCAAGTTACATCAATCATCAATCTATGCAATCTCTTGCAGAAATAGCCACAGGCTAATCATCTGGGTGAACTCCCAATTGGTGCTATTTGTAGGTACTATAGGATAGCCATTTGGCATTAGATCACCTGGTAGATGGCTCATTCCTAGAGAAGACTTTTGCCTTTTTTTTTTCCCCCAGTGGGAAATCATCTATGCCTCTTCTTTTTGGGAGAGGCCTTGTGAGATTTCCTTTACTCACACTGGCATATCAACTGGTGTCATTGAGAGACCAAATTATTAGGGTTCAGAGTCCATCTCAGAGAACCAGACTTAAGGTTTAACTCAAGTTGATTAATAGGCCTGTACCTAGCACCAAATTCAAGGCTACACACCAACAAGACCTGTACCTCCAGGTTACCCCCAAACTAATCAAGCATCTAGCAATAGTCTCCAGGTTATTCCCCAACAAATCTACACCACCAAGTTACAAACCCAACCTGGCATTTCACTTTTTAAAAACTACCAATCAGGAGGACATGCAAAAGCAGCTAAGCACCAAGCAAATGTTAAGTTTATGGTTTGGCTTCTAACACTAGCCAATTATGTTAAAGATCACAGTAGTCCTCCAATTAGATACCAGCCAGGTGAGAAACACTCACTCCTTTCTTGCCATTTCTTGTAAAAACCTTGTCCTAATGAGAATTCAGGGTTTTTCTCCACGGAAGCAGTCCTGTGGGTCTGCAATGAGTTAAGGTCAAGCTCTAGCTTGTGAACAAAGGCCTTTGTGTGATTTTAACAAATTGGCTCTTGATTGTTCTTTTGGGGTTCATGAATGTTTTCTGATACTACATTTTGGTACACTGGCTGGGAAGCTCCCCATGGCTTTCAGGACTAGCAATCTGGAGAGTCTCAATGCTGGCAAATTCAGAATGAGTCTATTTATATATGTTTTTATGTATTATATTTGTGTTTCTCATAACAAGATGACTTTGATGGATATATTAACATGGGACAGACACATAAGATTTTCTCCTTAGTCAATTAAAGGATGTTAAAACTAGGGGACAGGCATCAGAAAGAAAAACACATGGACCACATTCTCCAGATCAGAATGACCTGAAAACAACACTAGCTGACCTGCTGAGGGATCCTTTGACCTATGATTGGTCCAAGGGATAAAGAATGTCATTTTCAACCCCAAATTTGGACACCCAGACCAAATACCATATGTGGTGTTTTGGCAAGACTTTCTAGTGGACTCACACTCTTGGTTAGCCTTTCTCTTCCCAGACAACAGGAAGAAGTTCTTATCTTGGCTATTAAAAAGCCCAGTGATACTAAGGAAGGCATACTGTACCATCCTTCAACATCATTTAAAATTTTTTTATTAGATATTTTCTTCATTTACATTTCAAATGTTATCTCAAAAGTTCCCTATACCAGCCCACCATCCTGCTCCCAAACCCACGCACTATCACTTCCTGGACTTGGCATCTCCTGTGCTGGGGCATACCACAAGATCAAGGCCTCTCCTCCCAATGATGGCCAACTACACCATCTTCTGCTACATTTTCAGCTAGAGACACAAGATCTGGGAGTACTGGTTAGTTCATATTGTTGTCCCTCCTATAGGGTTGCAGACCCTTTCAGCGCCTTGGGTACCTTGTCTAGCTCCTTCATTGGGGGCCCTGTGTTCCATCCAAAAGATGACTGTGAGCATCCACTTCTGTATTTGCCAGGCACTGGCATAGCCTCACAAGAGATAGCTTTATCAGGGTCCTGTCAGCAAAATCTTTCTGGCATATTAAAGAGTATCTGGGTTTGCTGGTTGTATATGGGATGGATCCCCTGGTGGGGCAGTCTCTGGATGGTCCTTCCTTCCTTCTCAGCTCCAAAACTTGTCTTTGTAACACCTTCCATGGGTATTTTGTTCCCCAATCTTTTTTTTTATTACGTATTTTCCTTAATTACATTTCCAATGCTATCCCAAAAGTCTCCCACAACCTCCCCACCCACTCCCCTACCCACCCATTCCCATTTTTTGGCCCTGGCGTTCCCCTGTACTGGGGCATATAAACTTTGCCTGTCCAGTGGGCCTCTCTTTCCAGTGATGGCCAACTAGGCCATCGTTTGATACATATGCAGCTAGAGTCAAGAGCTCCGGGGTACTGGTTAGTTCGTAATGTTGCACCTACAGGGTTGCAGATCTCTTTAGCTCCTTGGATACTTTCTCTAGCTCCCCCATTGGGGGCCCTATTTCCATCCAATAGTTGACTGTGAGCATCCACTTCTGTGTTTGCTAGGCCCTGGCCTAGTCTCACAAGAGCTATTAAAAAGAATGAATTTATGAAATTCCTAGGCAAATGGTTGGACCTGGAGGGCATCATCCTGAGTGAGGTAACACAATCACAAAAGAACTCAAATAATATGTACTCACTGATAAGTGGATATTAGCCCAGAAACTTAGTATAGTGAGATATAAGGTACAATTTGCAAAACACATGAAAATGAAGAAGAACGAAGACCAAAGTGTGGACACTTTGCCCCTTCTTAGAATTGGAAACAATCACCCATGGAAGGAGTTACAGAGACAAAGTTTGGAGCTGAGACAAAAGGATGGACCATCAAGAGACTGCCATATCCAGGGATCCATTCCATAATTAGCCTCCAAATGATGACACCATTGCATACGCTAGCAAGCGTTTGTTGCAAGGACCGTGATATAGCTGTCTCTTGTTCCCCATTCTAAAGAGGAACAAAGTATCCACACTTTGGTCTTCCTTCTTCTTGAGTTTCTTTTGTTTTACAAATTGTATCATGGGTATTCTAAGTTTCTGGACTAATATCCACTTATCAGTGAGTGCATATCATGTGAGGTTTTTTTTTTTTTTTTTTTTTTGATTGGGTTACCTCACTCAGGATGATATCCTCCAGATGCATTCATTTGCCTAAGAATTTCATAAGTTCATTGTTTTTCATAGCTGAGTAGTACTCCATTGTGAAAATGTACCATATTTTCTGTATCCATTCCTCTGTTGAGGGACATCTGGGTTCTTTCCGGCTTCTGGATATTAAAAATAAGGCTGCTATGAACATAGTAGAGCATGTGTCCTTATCAAAAGTTGGAACATCTTCTGGATATATTGCTGGGTCTTCCAGTAGTACTATGTCCTGTTTTCTGAGGAACCACCAGAATGATTTCCAGAGTGGTTGTACCAGCTTGCAATCCCACCAACAAAGGAGGAGTATTCCTCTTTCTCCCCATACTCACCAATATCTGCTGTCACCTGATTTTTAATCTTAGCTATTCTGATTGTTGTGAGGAGGAATCTCTGGGTTATTTTGATTTGCATTTCCCTGATGATTAAGGATGTTGAAAAATTTTTTCAGGTGCTTCTCAGCCATTCCACATTCCTCAGTTGAGAATTCTTTGTTTAGTTTTGTACTCCATTTTAAATGGGGTTATTTGATTTTGAGGAGTCCAGCTTCTTAGTTCTTTATATATATTGGATATTGGTCCCCTATCTGATTTAGGATTGATAGAGATCCTTTCCCAATCTGTTGGTTGATGGCCCTTTACTCTTATTGACAATGTCTTTTGCCTTACAGTATCATATGTCTTACAGAAGATTTGCAGTTTTATGAGGTCCCATTTGTTGATTCTTGATCTTACAGCACAAGCCATTGCTATTCTGTTCAGGAATATTTCCCCTGCGCCCATATCTTCAAGACTTTTCCCCACTTTCTCCTCTATAAGTTTCAGTGTCTGTGTTTTTTTTTTTTTTAATTTTTGTGGCGTACCTTGATCCACTTAGACTTGAGTATTGTACAAGGAGATAAGAATGGATTAATTCACATTCTTCTACATGATAACTGCCAGTTGAGCCAGCATCATTCCTTGAAAATATTGTTTTTTCCCCCAGTGGATGGTTTTAGCTCCCACGTCAAAGATCAAGTGACCACAGGTATGTGGGTTCATTTCTGCATCTTCAATTCTATTCCATTGATCTACCCATCTGTCGTTGTACCAGTACCATGCAGTTTTTATCACAATTGGTCTGTAATACAGCTTGTGGTCAGGCATGGTGATTCTACCAGAGGTTCTTTTATTGCTGAGAATAGTTTTTGTTATCCTAGGTTTTTACTCCAGATGAATTTGCAAATTGCCCTTTCAAACTCAGTGAAGAATTGAGTCAGAAATTTGATGTGGATTGCATTGAATCTGTTGAATGCTTTTGGCAAGATATCCATTTTTACTATATTAATCTTGCCAATCCATGAGCCTGGGAGATCTTTCCATCTTCTTACAGCTTCGACTTCTTTCTTCAGAGACTTGAAGTTCTTATCATACAGATCTTTCACTTCCTTAGTTAGAGTCACACCAAGGTATTTTATATTATATTTTATATTATTGTGACTATTATGAAGGGTGTTGTTTCCCTAATTTCTTCTCAGCCTGTTTATCTTTTGTCTAGAGAAAGGCCACTGATTTGTTTGAGCTAATTTTATATCCAGCTACTGCACTGAAGTTGTTTATCAGGTTTAGGAGTTCTCTGGTGGAATTTTTAGGGTCACTTATATATACTATCATAGCATCTGCAAATAGTGATATTTTTGACTTCTTCCTTTCCAATTTGTATCCCCTTGATCTCCTTTTGTGGTCTAATTGCTCTGTGTAGGATGTAAAGTACTATATTGAATAGGTAGGGGGAAAGTGGGAAGCCTTGTCTAGTCCCTGATTTTAGAGGGATTCCTTCAAGTTTCTTTCCGTTTAGTTTGATGTTGGCTACTGGTTTGCTGTATATTGCTTTTATTATGTTTAAGTATGGGCCTTGAATTCCTGATCTTTCCAAGACTTTTATCATGAATGAGTATTGGATTTTTTTCAAATGCTTTCTCAGCATCTAAGGAGAATGATCATGTGGTTTCTGTCTTTGATTTTGTTTATATAGTAGATTACATTGATGGATTTTTATATATTAAACCATCCCTGCATCCCTGGGATGAAGTCTACTTGATCATGATGGATAATGATTTTGATGTATTCTTGGATTTGGTTTGTGAGAATTATATTGAGTATTTTTTGCATCAGTATTCATAAGGGAAATTGAACTGATGTTCTTTTTATTTTTGGATCTTTATGAGGTTTAAGTATCAGAGTAATTGTGGCTTCGTAGAATGAATTGAGTAAAGTACCTTCTGATTCTATCTTGTGGAATTCTTTGAGAAGAATTGGAATTTGGTCTTCTTTGAAAGTTTTATAGGACTCTGCACTAAAACCATCTGGTCTAGCGCTTTTTTGGTTGGGAGAGTATTAATGATTGCTTCTATTTCTTTAGCACAAATGGGCCTGTTTAGATCTTAATCTGATCCTGATTTATCTTTGGTACCTGGTATCTGTCTAGAAAATTGTCCATTTCATCCTGGTTTTCCAGGTTTGTTGTGTAAAACATTTTGTAGTAGGATCTGATGATGTTTTGGATTTCCTCATGTTCTGTTGTTACATCTCCCTTTTCATTTCTGATTTTGTTAATTAGGATACTGTTCCTGTGCCCCCGAGTTAGTATAGCTAAGGGTTTATCTATCTTCTTGATTTTGTCAAAGAACCAGCTCCTGGTTTGGTTCATCCTTTGTATAGTTCTTTTTGTTTCCACTTGGTTGATTTCAGTCCTAAGTTTATTTCCTGATATCTACTCCTCTTGGGTGAATTTGCTTCCTTGTGTTCTAGAGCTTTAAGAGTGCTGTCATGTTGCTAGTGTATGCTCTTTCTAGTTTCTTTTGGGGGCACTCAGAGCTATGAGATTTCTTCTTAGGAATGCTTTCATTGTGTCCCATAAGTTTGGGTATGTTGAGTCTTCATTTTCATTAATCTCTAAAAAGTCTTGATGTCTTTCTTTATTTATTCCTTGACCAAGTTATCATTGAGTAGACTGTTGTTCAGCTTCCACGTCAACATTGGCTTTTTATTATTTATGTTGTTATGAAGATCAGCCTTAGTCCGTGGTGATCTGATAGGGTAAATGGGATAATTTCAATACTTTTGTATGTGTTGAGGCATGTTTTTTGATCAATTATGTGGTCAGTTTTGGAGAAAGTACCATGAGGGGCTGACAAGAAAGTATATCCTTTTGTTCTAGGATATAATGTTCTGTAGGTATCTGTTAAGTCCATTTCTTTCATAACTTCTGTTAATTTCAATGTGTCTCTGTTTAGTTTCTGTTTTCAGGATCTGTCCATTGATGACAGTGGGGTATTGAAGTCTCCCACTATTAATGTGTGAGATGCAATGTGTGCTTTGTGACTTACTAAAGTTTCCTTAATGAATGTGGAGTCCCTTGCATTTGGAGCATAGATGTTCAGAAATGAGAGTTTGTCTTGGAAGAATGCAGTTTTGATGTGCATGAAGTGCCCCTTCTTTTCTTTTTGATAACTTTGGGTTGGAAGTCTATTTTATTCGCTATTAGAAGGGTTACTCCAGCTTGTTTCTTCGGACTGTTTTCTTGGAAAATTGTTTTCCAGCACTTTACTCTGAGGTAGTATCTCTCTTTTCCCTGTGGTTGGTTTCCTGTATGCAGCAAAATGTTGGGTCCTGTTCATGTAGCTGGTCTGTTAGTCTATGTCTTTTTATTGAGGAATTACATCCATTGACATTAAGAGATATTAAGGAAAAGTAATTGTTGCTTCCTGTTAATTTTGTTTTTAGAATTAGGATTCTGTTCTTGTGGCTATCTTCTTTTAGGTTTGTTGAAGGATTACTGTCTTACTTTTTCTAGGGTATCATTTCCCTCCTTTTGTTGATTTTTCTTTCCCCTTTATTATCCTTTGAAGGGCTGGATTCATGGAAAGATATTGTGTGAATTTGGTTTTGTCATGGAATACTTTGGTTTCTCCATCTATGATAATTGAGAGTTCTGCTGGGTATAGTAGTCTGAGATGGCATTTTTGTTCTCTTAGGGTCTGTATAACATCTGTCCAGGAACTTCTGGATTTCATAGTCTCTGGTGAGAAGTCTGGTGTAATTCGAATAGGTCTGCCTTTATATGTTACTTGACCGTTTTCCCTTTCAGCTTTTAAAATTCTATCTTTATTTAGTGCATTATTTTTTGTTCTGATTATTATGTGTCTGGAGGAATTTCTTTTCTGGTCCAGTCTATTTGGAATTCTGTAAGCCTCTTGTATGTTCATGGGCATCTCTTTCTTTAGGTTAAGGAAGGTTTCTTTAATAATTTTGTTGAAGATATTTACTGGCCCTTTAAGTTGAAAATCTTCATTCTCATCTATACCTATTATCCTTAGGTTTGGTCTTCTCATTGTATCTTGGATTTCCTGCATGTTTTGAGTTAGGATCTTTTTGCAGTTTGTATTTTCTTTGATTGTTGTGTCCATGTTTTCTATGGAATCTTCTGCACCTGAGATTCTCTCTTCCATCTTTTGCATTCTGTTGCTGATGTTTGCATCTATGTTTCCTAATTTCTTGTCTAGGATTTCATAGCTGTCTCCATTTGTGATTTCTTTATTGTTTCTAGTTCCATTTTTAGATCTTGGATTGTTTTGTTCAATTCCATCACCTATTTGTTTGTGTTTTCTTATAATTCTTTAAGGGATTTTTGTGCTTCCTCTTTAAGGACTTCTACCTGTTTAGCAGTGTTCTCCTGTATTTCTTTAAGTGAGTTATTAATGCCTGTCTTAAAATCCTCTACCAGAATAATGAGATATTATGTTAAATCTGAATATTGCTTTTTGAATATGTTGGGTTATCCACAACTCACTGTGGTGGGTGTACTGGGTTCTGATGATGCCCAGTGGTCTTGTTTTCTGTTAGCAAGATTCTTAAGTTTGCCTTTTGCCATCTGGTAATCTCTGGTGTTAGATACTCTAGATGTCTCTGGCTGACACTTGTTCCTCCTGTGATTCCTTAGCCTCTTTCAGGACTGCTGGGAGTCCAACTTTCTCCTGAGTCCCAGTGGTCTGAGTACTCTCCTCAGGCAGGTTCTCCTGTTAACAGGGAAGGGGCCCAGAGGTCTGGAGCTCAGCTCTGCCTCCTGGCTGAAGATGAAGTCCTGAAAGCGACCCTGTCCAAGAAGCTGTGCTGCTTCTGTGGCCCATGCACTCTCCTGTTTGGAGTGGTCTCTGAGAGACCTAGGATACAAAATGGCACTCTCACCTGAGTCCAGAGGTCAGTGATTCTAAGATCCTGGGTGTGCCAGGGTGCCTGCGGCTTGGAGAGTCCTCTGAGAACCATAGGACAGTCTGCCAAGTTCACGTCCAAAGTTGCACGGGGCTGGTGTTGACTGGAATGTACCGCAGCTGCTGGTCGGGCGGGTTTCCTGTGTCCCAGTTCCTGCTGGCATAGGCCCTTCTCTGTTGTTTTGGAAAGATGTTGCATTCCACTCACCAGTGGTCCCAAGATCCTGGGTGTGCTAGGGTGCCTAGAGGGATGTGGAACCATCTGCTGAGTTTGTGTCCATGGTGGGGCAGTGCTGACGCTGACTGGAACCCATTCTTCTACTTCTGTACTATCCCTCTACTGAGTCCTCCTATTTGCAATGGAGGAGGATGTTATCTTTACACTCCCAGTTTATTCAACTCCCAAGGTGGAAGAGCAGCTGCTATAAGAGCTCTGATATTGGAAGTCTCATCACAGGACCTACTGCAGGGATACAGGAGGCCTCATGAGCTATAGACTATTACCTTGTCCTTGTGCACAGCAGGACCAGTTGATGATGAAGGAGATCAATCACATCACTATTGCCCCTTTTCCACTACTGACCTTTATGATTGGAGAACTCAGAACTCCCTCTTTTTTTTTTTTTCAGCAACCCCAGATATCTAATCAACTTCTTAGAAATAGTTTTCTTCACTTATCAGCCCCACTGGGATTGATTGGCAACAATTTTTGCAGGTTCTCTTCATCACAGAAGAGAGGGAGAGAATCCAGACAGGCCAGGAAGCTGGTTCTAGATCCCAAAATGTAACTCACCAATAACAAAGTAGCTATTGATGCTTGGTTTTCCCTTACTCACCCAAACTGGGACTTTAACACAGTTGAAGGTAACAGGCTCAATTCTTCAACGAATTAGAAGGAGCAATTTGCAAATTCATCTGGAATAACAAAAAACCTAGGATAGCAAAAACTCTTCTCAAGGATAAAAGAACCTCTGGTGGAATCACCATGCCTGACCTAAAGCTTTACTACAGAGCAATTGTGGTAAAAACTGCATGGTACTGGTATAGAGACAGACAAGTAGACCAATGGAATAGAATTGAAGACCCAGAAATGAACCCACACACCTATGGTCACTTGATCTTCGACAAGGGAGCTAAAACCATCCAGTGGAAGAAAGACAGCATTTTCAACAATTGGTGCTGGCACAACTGGTTGTTATCATGTAGAAGAATGCGAATTGATTCATACTTATCTCCTTGTACTAAGGTCAAATCTAAATGGATCAAAGAACTTCACATAAAACCAGAGACACTGAAACTTATAGAGGAGAAAGTCGGGAAAAGCCTTGAAGATATGGGCACAGGGGAAAAATTCCTGAACAGAACAGCAATGGCTTGTGCTGTAAGATCGAGAAGTGACAAATGGGACCTAATGAAACTCCAAAGTTTCTGCAAGGCAAAAGACACCGTCAATAAGACAAAGAGACCACCAACAGATTGGGAAAGGATCTTTACCTATCCTAAATCAGATAGGGCTAATATCCAACATATATAAAGAACTCAAGAAGGTGGACTTCAGAAAATCAAATAACCCCATTAAAAAATGGGGCTCAGAACTGAACAAAGAATTCTCACCTGAGGAATACCGAATGGCAGAGAAGCACCTGAAAAAATGTTCAACATCCTTAATCATCAGGGAAATGCAAATCAAAACAACCCTGAGATTCTACCTCACACCAGTCAGAATGTCTAAGATCAAAAATTCAGGTGACAGCAGATGCTGGCGAGGATGTGGAGAAAGAGGAACACTCCTCCATTGTTGGTGGGATTGCAGGCTTGTACAACCACTCTGGAAATCTGTCTGGCGGTTCCTCAGAAAATTGGACATAGTACTACCGGAGGATCCAGCAATACCTCTCCTGGGCATATATCCAGAAGATGCCCCAACTGGTAAGAAGGACACATGCTCCACTATGTTCATAGCAGCCTTATTTATAATAGCCAGAAGCTGGAAAGAACCCAGATGCCCCTCAACAGAGGAATGGATACAGAAAACGTGGTACATCTACACAATGGAGTACTACTCAGCTATTAAAAAGAATGAATTTATGAAATTCCTAGCCAAATGGATGGACCTGGAGGGCATCATCCTGAGTGAGGTAACACATTCACAAAGGAACTCACACAATATGTACTCACTGATAAGTGGATATTAGCCCAAAACCTAGGATACCCAAGATATAAGATACAATTTCCTAAACACATGAAACTCAAGAAAAATGAAGACTGAAGTGTGGACACTATACCCCTCCTTAGAAGTGGGAACAAAACACCCTTGGAAGGAGTTACAGAGACAAAGTTTGGATCTGAGATGAAAGGATGGACCATGTAGAGACTGCATTATCCAGGGATCCACCCCATAATCAGCATCCAAACGCTGACACCATTGCATACACTAGCAAGATATTATCGAAAGGACCCAGATGTAGCTGTCCCTTGTGAGACTATGCCGGGGCCTAGCAAACACAGAAATGGATGCCCACAGTCAGCTAATGGATGGATCACAGGGCTCCCAATGGAGGAGCTAGAGAAAGTTCCCAAGGAGCTAAAGGGATCTGCAACCCTATAGGTGGATCAACATTATGAACTAACCAGTACCCCGGAGCTCTTGACTCTAGCTGCATATGTATCAAAGGATGGCCTAGTCGGCCATCACTGGAAAGAGAGGCCCATTGGACACACAAACTTTATATGCCCCAGAACAGGGGAACGCCAGGGCCAAAAAGGGGGAGTGGGCGGGTAGGGGAGTGGGGGTGGGTGGGTATGGGGGACTTTTGGTATAGCATTGGAAATGTAAATGAGCTAAATACCTAATAAAAAATGGAAAGAAAAAAAAAAGTCGTGGGATTCCGTCCTATATCTGAAATATATATATCAATATCAAAAAAAAAAAAAAAAGACAGCCCACAAATTTGCGCAAACTTTATGGCATTAGGTAAGGAAAGAGGTTAGGAGAAAAGAGTCTGAGGGAGTTAATGATAGATAGTGATGATGGCAAAGAGAGTGTTTAATAAAAGAGAGAGTGCAGAGGAGAAGCAGATGAGAGGGCAGAGGGAACAGACTTGCACTCGGCAATGATTATGCTGACAATCATGGTCAAATCAGAAGATCATAAGACATGCCTAAAACAGATGGCTACTGAACAAAGAGTTAAGGGGGCGGGGGGCTCTAAAGATCAAGAATGCCTCCACTTAATAAAAAGCCAATGTGGTTATTTTAAGGAGGAAGGCCACTGGGCCAAGGAATGCCCTAAGAAGAAGATACCAGTCTAACCCCTGGCGTTAGAAGATGGTGAATGGGTGAAGGGGTTTGGATTCCATCCCCAAGACCAGGGTAACCTACCAGCTTCCTTGTTAATAGAACTGAACATCTGTCTTGCTAAAACCTGAAGATAAAGTCTCTTCAACAATTTACAAATGACCTCCTTGTGGCAGCAGAAATCAAACAAAAATGCCTAGAGAAGACCCAGGACTTCTTGGAGACCATGAGAAATTTGGACCTGTGTTGTAGAAGAAGCTGGACTGACAGTTCTCATAGGGATGAGGAAGCAATCTGGCTTGTGATAGGTAATAGAGAATAAGTAAGGACAAGAGAAACCATGCCTCTTATAGATGTCCCTTCAGTAAGCCATCTTGGCATTGATTGGGTGGACAAGACTGGGACTTAGATCATGTGGCATAACAAAACAAAGTAAAAGAAATGTAAATTCAGGTAGATACTAAAAGCAGGACTCCCAGAAACTGCCACTCAGGGGAAGCTTAGCTTAGCAACAAAATCATTAAGATAGATAATCAGCTTGATTTGATCTAGAGCCACCTGAAATATATGAATATATTCTTGTCTTTGAGGATATCACAGAAGAAAATGAGATGACCTCTGCAAGAATTGGAGGCACTTTCCTGAAGCACCACAGATATAAAGCAGTCTGAGGGCAAAACTATGCTACCTGTCTTCCTACCTTCAGTACTCCCTGCCTCCTTACTTTTGCTCTCTCTTGGTGAATGTATCAAACTATAATTATCACTGCCATGCTTCACTGGAGTCCAGACTCTATTGCCTTCCAAAATGTGCTAAAGAAAAATAGCCTCCAGAAATCCTCCAGGTCCTCTGCACCAGACTGGGACTGCTGGGTCCCCTACATCATGAAATGAGGAGCTCTGGGATTTTCAGCCTCTCTTGAATGTGGATGGACATTGCTGATTACCCACCTCATATACTGTAAGCCAATCTATTTATTTATTTATTTATTTATTTATTTATTTATTTACTTACTTACTTACTTACTTACTTACTTACTTATTTATTTACTTTACATCCTGAGCACCCTTCTCTCTTCTCCCAGTTATACCTTGCACTTACTTTCCTCCACTCCCCATTTGTTCTGCTCAGAGAAGTGAACCCTACCACACCTAATTCCCTCTCTTGTCAGATACCAACCTGCCCTGGCACATCAAGTTCCATCAGAACTAAGTACATCCTCTGCCACTGAGGCCAGACAAAAGAACCCAGCTACAGAAGAGAGATTCAAAGGCAGGCAACAGATTTTGAGTCAGAGATGGCCCTACTCCAATTGGTAGGGGACGCACATGAAGAGCATCCTGCACATCTGTTACATATTTGGGGGTAGTAAAGGCCATGCATGCTTTTTGGTTGGTTTTCATTCTCTGTGTGGCTTCCATGGGCCAAGGTTATTTGGCATTTTAGGTCTTCTTGTCATATCCTTGACTCCTCTGGCTGTCTCAATCCTTCCCTCAATTCTGTCACAAAACTCCCTGAGCTCTGCCTGTTTGCCTGTGGATCTCTGCATCTGTTTCTATCAGCTTCTAGACAAATCCTCTCAAAAAACAGTTATATAAGTCTCCTGTCTGCAACCATAGGAGGGTGCTGCAGACCCTCTGGATCCCTTTTTCTGTGTGGAACGGGTCTCTGGGGCAGGTGGGCAAAGCATCGGATGTAATGACAGACAGATGCACACAGGATAGGTTGT
This sequence comes from Mus musculus, assembly GCF_000001635.26. NCBI lineage: Eukaryota > Metazoa > Chordata > Mammalia > Rodentia > Muridae > Mus > Mus musculus. Next base: position 98,877,482 of record NC_000067.6, read on the forward strand.
GTAGAATCTGAATGTAATTTGTCAAATCGAGCATCAAACTTTTTATACAGAAGAAAATAGGGAAGTTGGGTGACACACCAGCAAGGTACAAAGAGGTTACTGGATTCTTACACAAAACAGAGGAATACAAACACAGGTCTGACAGGAACGACCTGGGATAGAATTCATTGTTAACAACTGGGATCAAAAAGAGCTCCACCTAAGGTCCACTTAATCTTAGAAGCCAGGGTCAAGGGCTTCGTGCTCTTGCCATAGTTCCTATTTTAGTCTATTGTATAGTCCACCTTCCCCCTAGGCCATTGTAAATTTGTGTGTATGGGTGTAACTCAGCTATCTATAGTTCTAAGTATCTACTCTGGTTCCTCTTTAGGTCTCAAACTTCCTTCTTCCTAGAAGATGGTAAATTCCTGTGTAGGGCAGTGACTTAGCTTTTATTCAAAGTGATAGTGTAATACCAGAGGCAATTTTGAATGTCACTGAATAGGCAACATTCTTACTGAATTCCAAGCACATGGTCTGCTCAAGGACTTTCTAGGACGTTGGAACACTGGTGAAGGCTTAGGTATGTCAGAATTCAATCTTAAAAGGCACTTATAATAAGATAATACTAAAAGAGAGCACGTAGATCCATACACCAGACTAACGAGGGAATAGGGTATGAGTATATGGGTTAAAGAGAATGACAGACTCCAGGAGGTGAGTTTCTGTGAAACTCTCTGCCTTGTGAGTAGCTTCCCGGTCTCTCGGCCTGCCGAGCTGACTCAACTGGAGTGCATGGCAGCAGAGTATCATTATTATCTGTGGTTGGCTTTCTCCCATGGAGTAGGCCTCATTTTGGGTCAGTCATAGGTTGTTCATTCCCTCAAAATTTGCTCCATCTTTATTCTCAAATATCTTGTAGGCAACACAATTTTGGGTTGAACATATTGTGGGTGGGTTGGTGTCTCTATCCCTACATTGGAAGTCCTGCCTGACTTTAGGACGTGACTAACTTAGACTTCATATCACCCCTACTAAGAGTCTCAGCTAGGATCACCCCCATATCTTCCCAGAAGCCTATCCTACCCATGTCTCTAGCTAGTCTCAGAGAAGGCCCCACCACCAGTTTCCCTTCTTTCTCCCAGCACTGTCACTCCCAACCCCTGATGCCCACCTCTATTCCCACGTTCACCCCATCTCCCACACAGATCACTCTCTACATCATCTTTACAAACTTGAGTAGCTAAGCATAGATCCCAGTATCTAATAAGAAGCCTGGTATGACTTGATACATGGCTGAGCTCAGGGGTGACAGGAGCAGAGATGCAGAATGCTAGGGTTATGCAGTCTGTAGATTAATGTGCATACATACATACAAACATACATACATACATACATACATACATACATACATACAAAAAAACTCACACAAAAATGGATGCACATATGTACTCACACAGTTAGCACTGTTGCCCATGGATCTATGATTGGTTTGAAGTTTCTACTTTAATGTGCCTTTAAGGAAGCGACAAGAAAGTGCCGCTGGCTGGAAAACCTCATTACTGCCTCTGAGGTTTCTTTGACATGTTTCTTTTAAGCCTGCTATAGTTTCCTCAGCTCACAGTTCCATGATACTGTCCATCATTTATGAGAAGTCAAGAAGGTAACTTAAATTGCTAGTCACAGTGGCAGTAGCTGAGGACAGCTGATCATGTTGAATCCATCGGAGAGAAATGGATGCATAGTTGCTGCTGCTTCTGTCTTATATAGATCAGGATTCCTGCCTAAATCAAGAATCCCCTCCACCCAAATGGCCTGAGTTTTCTTACTATTAATATAATACCCAGAGATATGTTATCCCTAGCCACTCTGATAGAACTAGTTACTGATAAGAGAGACTTCTCAGATAATTGTAAGCTATGGAAAGTTGATATTTAAAACTAACAAGCACAGAAAAGAAGGGAGAAAGAACAATTCTGACTAGATATGGCCAAAATGTCTACACTATCAGCATTTCTATGTATTTTCCGTATTTTTTTGTGTGTTGGGATATGCTTAAATTAGCCTTTTGTCTTTGCAAGTGAATAGAAAGATCAGGAAATAATATTTCACTGCTCAGTTAGAAATGTGCCAACAATTTGAATTCAGAAATTGAAGGAAAGATAAAGTTCAATTCTAGACAAAAGTGAAACTATGTCAAAGATATTTGACATAGTTTCATTAACTGACTCCCAGTAAATATTTTATTTGGATCTTCAATATGGAAGGGAAATATGATAGTGATAATACATGTTAAGAACTTATATAGCAGCACAGTTTTACCAAGGCAATTTCTTTGTGGCACACATGTGAGAAAAATTTATTACACTGTTAGTAAAAATTATTACCTTGATTGGACATGAAAGATACAGAGAGAAACACATGAGTTATGTTTTTTGTTTTTTGTTTTTGTATTTTACTTTAGCTTCAATAAAATTGCAATTTCTTCATTTTATTTGAGCAAGTAACAGAATAAATGGAATCTAAATGCTGCAAACTAATGTTTTTATGATACAAATGTTACAAAAATTATCTTTCTCATTAGAAAAAATGTGTAGTAGATATTGACTGACACACCTGCAAAAGTGTGAAATCTTCAATGTCACATCTGCATGTTTGCTTCATAAAGTGTTAGACATAATGATACTTGTAAATATAGAGATTAATTATTTAAATGTTAAGCTTTCCTGCAGATGTTTAGTTCTGTGTTAGACTAATCAAAGAAAGGAAGAAAGAAAGGGAGAGAGAAATAAAGGAAGAAAGAAAGAGAGAAAGAAAGAAAGAGAGAGAGAGAGAGGGAGGGAGGGAGGGAGGGAGGGAGGGAGGGAAGAAGGAAGGAAGGAAGGAAGGAAGGAAGGAAGGAAGGAAGGAAGGAAGGAAGGAAGGAAGGAAGGAAGGAACAAATCTTTAACTTGTTTATACCTGTTGTGAGGGAATTTAGTAATCAAAAATATCTAAATGGTTCTACAAACAAAATGCCTTTCGTAAACTTTTCACTTGAAAGAGTGCATTAACCAGTGGTTATATACTCTGGGACATTTGTTTTTTGGTTAAAAGTTTTAAACCCCACTGGGTAAGTAGTAACAAATAAAATATGAAAATACAGAATGAATCTTCCAAGCTTCTAATGTTGCAGATTGGTTGAAGTGATAATCAAATGTCATTGTTATACAAACAAACACCAGTGAGTTAGTGTGTGTGTGTGTGTGTGTGTGTGTGTGTGTGTTTGTGTGAATGTATGTGGGTGGTGTGTTACTAATTAAAGATCATAGTAAAATGTGAGCTTGCTTACTAGGTAAGGGCTTTACACAGAATCATGAAGACTTGACTTGATCCTTAGAACCAATGGTGGGAAAGCCAAACATAGAAGAAAAATTATTGTAATTTCTGCAACTGGTGGCAAATGAAGAGACCTCCAAAGGATCCTTGGGGTTTTCTGACAATTCAGCAGCTTAGCCAACTCATCAAGCTCTAGGATCAGTGAGAGATCTTGTCTCAATAAAAAATCAAATAGAGGGCAATTGAAGAGGACTAATAACTTTGACTTCTTGGTTTATACACACACACACACACACACACACACACACACACATACACCAACATCCATGAATATGTGTGTGTATACTGGGAAAATATAATTAATTTTTGAAATTGTAGTGGGTACGCAAGCAAAACAAAACATTGAATTTTAACCCTATGAAAATTAAAGTCTAAATATCCAAGTTGCACAATAGCTGTATTTCAAGGATTTAGTCCTATAGCTAAGGCTGCTTTTCTATGGCAGTATAGAAGGAAAACATCAAGACCTGAAAAATCATAGAGGAGAGAGAGCAGGTATTTGACTGGCAGGGTATGTTTATAACAAGAATGTGCTGAATCTAGGGAGGTCAGTAGTGCCTGTGAAGAAAGAACTGAACATATTAGAGATGGTGGGAATAGGAAGCAAGTGTTATGATATGCATATCAGTGGAAGTAAAAGGCTGTTATTGCACATTCTAGTGCAGAGATCTGAGTAGTTCCTGTAGGACAATAGGAGACTATTCAGCATTCCATTTTGTACAGATTCCATCTACTTCAGTTATGTTAAAACATCTGCTATCACAATTCTTGGAACAAATTATTGTATATCTTTTGTGAATGTCTGCCTATGTAACAGGCTCCCAGATGTAAGCACAAATAATACCATTTAGAGAGAGTATCTGAATTAAAAACCCTATATGTGTGTTCACATACCAAAATGGAAACAGTGATCTAATCCATCAATGACCTGGTCTGTAGCTCCAGGATCCAGAAAAGTTTCCAAATATACTACCATTGCTTTTTGACTTCTGCAGTTCTGCTTCTTGCTAGCTGTTCTTGCTAACCAAGTGTGGCAACCAGAATGTGGCTTTATGCATAAAATAACAGTGATGAATGGATCTGCATGACTTGGGCAAGCTCACCATGCAGTTACTGGTCAGTAATAAAGGCTTTTCCCATTTGCATTAACAGTGTCCATGTGTGTGTTCTCTGGGGTATTTAACTTGTAATACACAAACCATAATTTGAACCTTTTAGTCTCAACTGAGATAAGAGGCATCCAGGCTGAAAGATGACCAATGGCTTACTACAACACATAATCAAGGAATCCCAGAACATGCACATAAAAGTCAGGTGTGGCTTATCTGATCAATCACATTGTTCTTTTTTTTGTCATATGTTTCTGAAACCATACTCATATTAGTTACCTTATTCAACACTGACTGGGTAAACTTGCTTACAGGAAAAAAAGACATTCTAAAGAGATATGTGTGCCTCTCTGTTTGGCTGTCCCACTATAGAAACAACCGAGTCTAAGGAATTATAATTTTCCCCAGAATATAATTGCAGAAAGAGAGATAGCTCCTGAAGTCATCTAGCAGTATAGCTTATCTTCAAAAACGGGATTTCTAGTGACTTATGATATTACTCTGAAGGACAACTGGAGCTGAGATAATGATGAGTTAATGATGGGGGATACCACATCTGTTTAAGACTGTTTCATTATTTGGACTCCTTGCCTTCAAGTCAAATCTAAATCTCAAGTCAGCACCCTGATATAAATTTTCATTTGCTTTTCATTGATACTATCTTTATATTTAGGTCATTGTATGTTGCTTGCTTGTGACCCTGACCAATACCTTGAGGCAGGGGTAAGAAGGCACAGTCATTGACATAGACCTCAGGAGATGGACAAGTGACGAAAGCAAACTGGCTTATTGCAAGACTGGGAAAATGTTTATAATCTCCTCTCAGGATTTCATTGGCTCTCAAGTAGTCAGATATGATGCTATATTTTCTCAATGACTCTATCACCTGGTTCAGCATCAGTGGTCTCTAACTGTGCTAGCAGATTCTAGATTGGATTAGGGAGGAAGTTACCGAAGCATATATGCCAGCATTGCTGCTTAGCATGCTTGGTTAAGTTCCTCCTACAATTGTCCATAGGCAGGCAAACTTGGTTTGTAAGGTCTGCAAGAGCCCAGGCTCAAACATTAACTTCTCCAGTAAGGATAATGAGAGTTTCTCTCTATCCACTCCTTTCTGGTTTGAGGTATATGATAGTCATGCATTTTTTAAAAACAACCCAGTTCCATGCATTTGCCTGCAAAACTCAGGATGTCATCATTATTCTTTTTTATTATTATTTAGATATTTTCACTTTTTTTCTTTCAATTTTTATTAGGTATTTAGCTCATTTACATTTCCAATGCTATACCAAAAGTCCCCCATACCCACCCACCCCCACTCCCCTACCCGCCCACTCCCCCTTTTTGGCCCTGGCGTTCCCCTGTTCTGGGGCATATAAAGTTTGTGTGTCCAATGGGCCTCTCTTTCCAGTGATGGCCGACTAGGCCATCCTTTGATACATATGCAGCTAGAGTCAAGAGCTCCGGGGTACTGGTTAGTTCATAATGTTGATCCACCTATAGGGTTGCAGATCCCTTTAGCTCCTTGGGAACTTTCTCTAGCTCCTCCATTGGGAGCCCTGTGATCCATCCATTAGCTGACTGTGGGCATCCACTTCTGTGTTTGCTAGGCCCCGGCATAGTCTCACAAGAGACAGCTACATCTGGGTCCTTTTGATAAAATCTTGCTAGTGTATGCAATGGTGTCAGCGTTTGGATGCTGATTATGGGGTGGATCCCTGGATAAGGCAGTCTCTACATGGTCCATCCTTTCATCTCAGCTCCACACTTTGTCTCTGTAACTCCTTCCAAGGGTGTTTTGTTCCCACTTCTAAGGAGGGGCATACTGTCCACACTTCAGTCTTCATTTTTCTTGAGTTTCATGTGTTTAGGAAATTGTATCTTATATCTTGGGTATCCTAGGTTTTGGGCTAATATCCACTTATCAGTGAGTACATATTGTGTGAGTTCCTTTGTGAATGTGTTACCTCACTCAGGATGATGCCCTCCAGGTCCATCCATTTGGCTAGGAATTTCATAAATTCATTCTTTTTAATAGCTGAGTAGTACTCCATTGTGTAGATGTACCACATTTTCTGTATCCATTCCTCTGTTGAGGGGCATCTGGGTTCTTTCCAGCTTCTGGCTATTATAAATAAGGCTGCTATGAACATAGTGGAGCATGTGTCCTTCTTACCAGTTGGGGCATCTTCTGGATATATGCCCAGGAGAGGTATTGCTGGATCCTCCGGTAGTACTATGTCCAATTTTCTGAGGAACCGCCAGACAGATTTCCAGAGTGGTTGTACAAGCCTGCAATCCCACCAACAATGGAGGAGTGTTCCTCTTTCTCCACATCCTCGCCAGCATCTGCTGTCACCTGAATTTTTGATCTTAGACATTCTGACTGGTGTGAGGTAGAATCTCAGGGTTGTTTTGATTTGCATTTCCCTGATGATTAAGGATGTTGAACATTTTTTCAGGTGCTTCTCTGCCATTTGGTATTCCTCAGGTGAGAATTCTTTGTTCAGTTCTGAGCCCCATTTTTTAATGGGGTTATTTGATTTTCTGAAGTCCACCTTCTTGAGTTCTTTATATATGTTGGATATTAGTCCCCTATCTGATTTAGGATAGGTAAAGATCCTTTCCCAATCTGTTGGTGGTCTCTTTGTCTTATTGACGGTGTCTTTTGCCTTGCAGAAACTTTGGAGTTTCATTAGGTCCCATTTGTCAATTCTCGAACTTACAGCACAAGCCATTGCTGTTCTGTTCAGGAATTTTTCCCCTGTGCCCATATCTTCAAGGCTTTTCCCCACTTTCTCCTCTATAAGTTTCAGTGTCTCTGGTTTTATGTGAAGTTCTTTGATCCATTTAGATTTGACCTTAGTACAAGGAGATAAGTATGGATCGATTCACATTCTTCTACATGATAACAACCAGTTGTGCCAGCACCAATTGTTGAAAATGCTGTCTTTCTTCCACTGGATGGTTTTAGATCCCTTGTCGAAGATCAAGTGACCATAGGTGTGTGGGTTCATTTCTGGGTCTTCAATTCTATTCCATTGGTCTACTTGTCTGTCTCTATACCAGTACCATGCAGTTTTTACCACAATTGCTCTGTAGTAGAGCTTTAGGTCAGGCATGGTGATTCCACCAGAGGTTCTTTTATCCTTGAGAAGAGTTTTTGCTATCCTAGGTTTTTTGTTATTCCAGATGAATTTGCAAATTGCTCCTTCTAATTCGTTGAAGAATTGAGTTGGAATTTTGATGGGGATTGCATTGAATCTGTAGATTGCTTTTGGCAAGATAGCCATTTTTACAATGTTGATCCTGCCAATCCATGAGCATGGGAGATCTTTCCATCTTCTGAGATCTTCTTTAATTTCTTTCTTCAGAGACTTGAAGTTTTTATCATACAGATCTTTCACTTCCTTAGTTAGAGTCACTCCGAGATATTTTATATTATTTGTGACTATTGAGAAGGGTGTTGTTTCCCTAATTTCTTTCTCAGCCTGTTTATTCTTTGTGTAGAGAAAGGCCATTTACTTGTTTGAGTTAATTTTATATCCAGCTACTTCACTGAAGCTGTTTATCAGGTTTAGGAGTTCTCTGGTGGAATTTTTAGGGTCACTTATATATACTATCATATCATCTGCAAAAAGTGATATTTTGACTTCCTCCTTTCCAATTTGTATCCCCTTGATCTCCTTTTGTTGTCGAATTGCTCTGGCTAATACTTCAAGTACTATGTTGAAAAGGTAGGGAGAAAGTGGGCAGCCTTGTCTAGTCCCTGATTTTAGTGGGATTGCTTCCAGCTTCTCTCCATTTACTTTGATGTTGGCTCCTGGTTTGCTGTAGATTGCTTTTATCATGTTTAGGTATGGGCCTTGAATTCCTGATCTTTCCAGAACTTTTATCATGAATGGGTGTTGGATCTTGTCAAATGCTTTTTCTGCATCTAACGAGATGATCATGTGGTTTTTGCTTTGAGTTTGTTTATATAGTGGATTACACTGATGGATTTTCGTATATTAAACCATCCCTGCATCCCTGGAATAAAACCTACTTGGTCAGGATGGATGATTGCTTTAATGTGTTCTTGGATTCGGTTAGCGAGAATTTTATTGAGGATTTTTGCATCGATATTCATAAGAGAAATTGGTCTGAAGTTCTCTATCTTTGTTGGATCTTTCTGTGGTTTAGGTATCAGAGTAATAGTGGCTTCATAAAATGAGTTGGGTAGAGAACTTTCTACTTCTATCTTGTGAAAAAGTTTGTGCAGAACTGGAATTAGATCTTCTTTGAAGGTCTGATAGAACTCTGCACTAAACCCGTCTGGTCCTGGGCTTTTTTTGGCTGGGAGACTATTTATAACTGCTTCTATTTCTTTAGGGGATATGGGACTGTTTAGAAGGTCAACTTGATCCTGATTCAACTTTGGTACCTGGTATCTGTCCAGAAATTTGTCCATTTCGTCCAGGTTTTCCATTTTTGTTGAGTATAGCCTTTTGTAGAAGGATCTGATGGTGTTTTGGATTTCTTCAGGATCTGTTGTTATGTCTCCCTTTTCAGTTCTGATGTTGTTAATTAGGATTTTGTCTCTGTGCCCTCTAGTGAGTCTAGCTAAGGGTTTATCTATCTTGTTGATTTTCTCAAAGAACCAACTCCTCGTTTGGTTAATTCTTTGAATAGTTCTTCTTGTTTCCACTTGGTTGATTTCACCCCTGAGTTTGATTATTTCCTGCCATCTACTCCTCTTGGGTGAATTTGCTTCCTTTTTTTCTAGAGCTTTTAGATGTGTTGTCAAGCTGCTAGTATGTGCTCTCTCCTGTTTCTTCTTGGAGGCACTCAGAGCTATGAGTTTCCCTCTTAGAAATGCTTTCATTGTGTCCCAAAAATTTGGGTACGTTGTGGCTTCGTTTTCATTAAACTCTAAAAAGTCTTTAATTTCTTTCTTTATTCCTTCCTTGACCAAGGTATCTTTGAGAAGAGTGTTGTTCAGTTTCCACGTGAGTGTTGGCTTTCTGTTATTTTTTTTGTTATTGAAGATCAGCCTTAGTGCATGGTGATCTGATAGGATACATGGGACAATTTCAATATTTTTGAATCTGTTGAGGCCTGTTTTGTGACCTATTATGTGGTCAATTTTGGAGAAGGTACCATGAGGTGCTGAGAAGAAGGTATATCCTTTTATTTTAGGATAAAATTTTCTGTAGATATCTGTCAGATCCATTTGTTTCATCACTTCTGTTAGTTTCAGTGTGTCCCTGTTTAGTTTCTGTTTCCATGATCTGTCCATTGGTGAAAGTGGTGTGTTGAAGTCTCCCACTATTATTGTGTGAGGTGCAATGTGTGCTTTGAGCTTTACTAAAGTTTCTTTAATGAATGTGGCTGCCCTTGTATTTGGAGCATAGATATTCAGAATTGAGAGTTCCTCTTGGAGGATTTTACCTTTGATGAGAACGAAGTGCCCCTCCTTGTCTTTTTTGATGACTTTGGGTTGGAAGTCAATCTTATCAGATATTAGGATGGCTACTCCAGCTTGTTTCTTCATACCATTTGCTTGGAAAATTGTTTTCCAGCCTTTTATTCTGAGGTAGTGTCTATCTTTTTCTCTGAGATGTGTCTCCTGTATACAGCAAAATGTTGGGTCTTGTTTGTGTAGCCAGTTTGTTAGTCTATGTCTTTTTATTGGGGAGTTGAGACCATTGATGTTAAGAGATATTAAGGAAAAGTAATTGTTGCTTCCTGTTATTTTTGTTGTTAAAGTTGGCATTCTGTTCTTGTGGCTGTCTTCTTTTAGGTTTGTTGAGGGATTACCTTCTTGTTTTTTCTAGGGCATTGTTCCCGTTCTTATATTGGTTTTTTTCTGTTATTAACCTTTGAAGGGCTGGATTCGTGGAGAGATAATGTGTGAATTTGGTTTTGTCCTGGAATACTTTGGTTTCTCCATCTATGGTAATTGAGAGTTTGGCTGGGTATAGTAGCCTGGGCTGGAATTTGTGTTCTCTTAGTGTCTGTATAACATCTGTCCAGGCTCTTCTGGCTTTCATAGTCTCTGGTGAAAAATCTGGTGTAATTCTGATAGGCTTGCCTTTGTATGTTACTTGACCTTTTTCCCTTACTGCTTTTAGTATTCTATCTTTATTTAGTGCATTTGTTGTTCTGATTATTATGTGTCGGGAGGAATTTCTTTTCTGGTCCAGTCTATTTGGAGTTCTGTAGGCTTCTTGTATGTTCATAGGTATCTCTTTCTTTATATTTGGGAAGTTTTCTTCAATAATTTTGTTGAAGATGTTTGCTGGTCCTTTGAGTTGAAAATCTTCATTCTCATCCACTCCTATTATCCGTAGGTTTGGTCTTCTCATTGTGTCCTGGATTTCCTGGATATTTTGAGTTAGGATCTTTTTGCATTTTCCATTTTCTTTGATTGTTGTGCCGATGTTCTCTATGGAATCTTCTGCACCTGAGATTCTCTCTTCCATCTCTTGTATTCTGTTGCTGATGCTCAAATCTATGGTTCCAGATTTCTTTCCTAGGGTTTCTATCTCCAGTGTTGCCTCACTTTGAGTTTTCTTTATTGTGTCTACTTCCCTTTTTAGGTCTAGTATGGTTTTGTTCATTTCCATCACCTGTTTGTATGTTTTTTCCTCTTTTTCTGTAAGGACTTCTACCTGTTTGATTGTGTTTTCCTGTTTTTCTTTAAGGACTTGTAACTCTTTAGCAGTGTTCTCCTGTATTTCTTTAAGTGATTTATTAAAGTCCTTCTTGATGTCCTCTACCATCATCATGAGATATGCTTTTAAATCTAGGTCTAGGTTTTCGGGTGTGTTGGGGTGCCCTGGACTGGGCGAAGTGGGAGTGCTGGGTCCTGATGATGGTGAGTGGTCTTGGTTCCTGTTAGTAGGATTCCTACGTTTACCTTTCGCCATCTGGTAATCTCTGGAGTTATTAGTTATAGTTGACTCTGTTTAGAGATTGTTCTTCTGGTGATTCTGTTACCGTCTCTCAGCAGACCTGGGAGACAGATTCTCTCCTCTGAGTTTCAGTGCTCAGAGCACTCTCTGCTGGCAAGCTCTCTTACAGGGAAGGTGCGCAGATATCTTGTTTTTGGACCTCCTCCTGGTCAAAGAAGAAGGCCCAAAACAGGGCCTCTCTCAGAAGCTGTGTTGCTTTGGCAGTTCCCAGAAGCTGTCAGCTTCTATGGTGCAGACTCTCACCTGTGCAGACTAAATTCCTAAGTTCCAGGGAGTCCTGGAACCAAGATGGCGACCGCTGCTCCTGAGGCTGAGGCCGCCTCCCAAGCCAGGCGGACACCTGTCCTCTGGTCCGGATGGTGGCCGGCTGTCTGCAGTCTGCAAAGGGTACTGCCTCAGAGGCTCTGTGCTTCCGCCTGACCCAGAAGCTGTCCGGTTCTCTGGTGCACCCTCTAACCTGTTCAGACTAATTTCCTAGGTCCCACGGAGTCCCGGAACCCAGATGGTGACCGCTGCTGCTGAGGCTGAGGCCGCCTCCCAAGCCAGGCGTACACCTGTCCTCTGGTCCGGATGGTGGCTGGCTGTCTGTGGCCCGCCAAGGGTGCTGCCTCAGTGGCTCTGTGCTTCTGCCCATCCCAGAAGCTGTCCGGTTCTCTGGTGCACCCTCTAACCTGTTCAGACTAATTTCCTAGGTCCCGCGGAGTCCCGGAACCCAGATGGTGACCGCTGCTGCTGGCTATTTAGATATTTTCTTTATTTACATTTCAAATGCTATCCCTTTTCCTAGTTTTCTCCCCGAAAGTCCCGTGTAACCACTTCAACCCCGGCCCTGCTCCCCTACCCACTCCCACTTCCTGGTCCTGGCATTTCCTGATACCAGGGCATATAATCTTCATAAGACCAAGGGCCTCTCTTCCCAGTGATGGCCAAGTAGGCCATCCTCTACTACATATGCAGCTAGAGACACAAGCTCTTGGGGTACTGTTTATTTCATATTGTTGATCCTCCTATAGGGTTGCAGACCTCTTCAGCTTCTTGGGTAATTTCTCTAGCTCCTTCATTAGGAGCCCTGTGTTCCATCCAATAGATGACTGTGAGCATCCACTTCTGTATTTGCCAGGCACTGGCATAGCCTCACAAGAGATAGCTATGTCATGGTCCTGTCAGCAAAAACTTTGTGGCATATGCAATAATGTCTGGGTTTGGTGGTTGTATATGGGATGGATCCCCAGATGGGGCAGTCTCTGCATGGTCTTTCCTTCCGTCTCAGCTCCGAACTTTGTAACTCCTTCCATGGGTATTTTGTTCCCCATTCTAAGAAGGAACGAAGTATCCACACTTTGGTCTTCCCTCTTCTTGAGTTTCCTGTGTTTTGCAACTTGTATCTTGTGCATTCTGAGCTTCTGGGCTAATATCCACTTATCAGTGAGTGCTTTTGTGATTGGGTTACCTCACTTAGAATGATATCCTCCAGGTCCATCCATTTACCTAAGAAATTCATAAATTCATTGTTTGTAATAGCTGCATAATAATCCACCAAACAGGCAGCATACAGCAGCTAATATGAAGCCACGACACATACAGTAGAGGATTTTCCAGTCTTCATTCAGAGATGATTCACCTAACTCTCAAGAGTTTGCATGCCCCAGGGATTTTAGAAGTCAGGTGCCATGGGGATTGGGATATCCATGTGTAGACAAAGGGGTGTCAAGGAAGAATGGGATGTGAAACAGTGGGAGAGTAGACAGAGGGGGGATAAAATATGGAGTGTAAAATAAATCAATAAATTAATTTATTAAAAAATAAAAAGTATCCAGCATTTTGTGTAAGTTATATGTGTAAAACAGCAAAAGTTGGCTCATCAAAGAGCTTATGGTTTGGGTCAGAGAAATAATGGTCTGTCAGTTTGCCACTCACTGATAAGTGGATATTAGTCCAGAAACTTAGAATACCCAAGATATAAGATACAATTTGCAAAACACAGGAAACTCAAGAAGAACGAAGACCAAAGTGTGGACACTTTGCCCCTTCTTAGAATTGGGAACAAAACACCCATGGAAGGAGTTACAGAGACAAAGTTTGGAGCCAAGACAAAAGGATGGACCATCTAGAAACTGCCATTATCTGGGGATCCATCCCATAATCAGCTTCCAAATGCTGACACCGTTGCATACACTAGCAAGATTTTGCTGAAAGGACCCAGATATACCTGTCTCTTGTGAGACTATGCAGGGACCTAGCAAACACAGAAGTGGATGCTCACAGTCAGCTATTAGGTGGATCACAGGGCCCCCAATGGAGGAGCTAGAGAAAGTAACCAAGGAGCTAAAGGGATCTGCAACCCTATAGGTGGAACAACATTATGAACTAACCAGTACCACAAAGCTCTTGTCTCTAGCTGCATATGTATCAGAAGATGGCCTAGTCAGCAATCAGTGGAAAGAGAGACCCATTGGTCTTGCAAACTTTATATGCCTCAGTACAGGGGAATGCCAGGGCCAAGAAGTGGGAGTGGGTGGGTGGGGGAGTGGGTGGGGGACTTTTGGGATAGCATTGGAAATGTAAATGAAGTAAATACCTAATTTAAAAAAAAAGGAAACTTAGGCAGATCACCAAGTTGCTTCTAAGACAGATGACATGGCTATGTAAACAGTTTCTCAGGAGCACAGAGATCTGCTTACCCTAGGCAGGACTTCAGTAGCAGAAACAGAGGGGACTTCACCCAGAGAGTGTAACTGGGCTTACTTTCAAGAACATGGATACAACTGAAGAAAAGTATCTCTTTTATTCTATACTTTTTAAATATTTCTATATATCCTTGCAAGGGCTGGAGCCTCATGAAAGCTCAAAGTTATGCAGGGGATCTTTGAGTAATCAAACGGGTTGACAGTTTAAGAGAACAACAGCATGCCAGCTCATGCCAAAAGGAAAAATAAAATAAAAAAAACGGTAACTTATTCTTTTGCTTTACTTTGTCACCCACTTAAATAGTAGCCAGTGTATATATTCTAGTTTGCTTTCTCCTTTGCTTTGATAAAACACTGAGAAACAACAACTTACTGGATAAAAGGATTTATTTTCCACCTCCAAGGTCACAGTCCATTACTGATAGAATTCAGGGCATGAACGCAAAGAAGGAGCAGGAAGCATGAAGAGAATTAAGAGGACATAAATGGAAGCTGCCTTCTGAATCACATTCCATGGCTCACCCAGTGTTGTGCCCATTTTGCAATCCCCATAGCATTACCAATCACACAAGAGTCTTTATTCAAGCTTGAGCTAGAAACCCACCATCATGAACCAGCAGGATGGGAGGGTGAAGCCTTGAGCCCAGTTCCAAGTAAGTGTTTATAGAGGCAAGCAAGTAAGCAACAGGGTATCCAGGTTGGTACACATCTGTTTGCCTGGGGGATAGGGTCTACTATGGAATTTGTTGCCCTTTAAAATGATTGGCTGGTACTGAGAAGCAAACCTTAAACTGTCATAATAGTAGATACAACTGTAACTTCTGCTTTCCTCCTGATTGATGGTTGTTAGGGAGTGACCTGGAAACCAGGGTAAGGTGCAGGACTGGTGGTTCAGCTTTAGCTCAGGTTCTCTATGGTAGATCTTGAACCCAAGATGGACTTGGTCTGATCTTTCGCCAGCATGCCTATTAAATAATCCTGGCCTACTTTCCCAGGGGTGGCTCCCACCCACACTAGGTGATCCTTCACATCAACCATTAATTAATTAAGAAAATTTAACCTGCAGGCTTACTAATGTAATCCCTGAATTAAGGCTCCCACTTGATAAATGACTTTAGCTTCTGTCAAGTTGATAAAAACTAACATATATAATATGTAAATTTGTAAATGCATTGTGATACTTTATATTTGGAAGTTGATTTTGTGTTTGTTTGTTTGTATGTGTGTGTGCTGTGTATGTGTGTGTGTGTGTGTATAAAATGGCTGTCTACTAAAGAAACTTAAATTTTATCTATGTTTGTCCAAGGAAATATATATGCATATTTTATTAATCTTGACCATATTTTCTTTAAAGTAATACTTAGGATTATGTATATTAGAGTCTATTCATATTTCTGTAGGAATTTATTTCAGTCTTAAGTGAACTCAAACATCCTGGTAGACAAGATCCAGGGCAGACCATAATAAAAATTACTAATTTTAGGGGGCTCTGAAGGGCTTTACACTGAGTAACTAGTACACTTACTAAAATCGACATCACAGAGAGAAAATTAAAATCATACCTTGGTTAAATTTGCATACCATATACCCCAGAAGTCAGCTTCCTTAAGAGGAATTATTAAATGTTTTGACACTCATGTTTGAATGGTTTATCTCACATTTTGTGTGCTTGACATTTTCTAAAATTGGACTTTATGATATGACCAGGGAATAAAAAAATTGAAATTTGGATAGAATCTGTCTTCTGCTTATTTGTTTGACCTACATTAATTTTTAGTCTTTCTTTTAAATTTTTTTATTTATAATTAAGTTTGTGTGTTTACAAGAATAAGTGCACATGCATGCATGTGTGTATGTGTGTATGTATGTGTGTATATACATATATGTGAATTTATATAAGAGAGAGCAAATATTCTTGGAGACCACAGACCATTTGGACACAGATTAGGCCTAAATAAGGACTAACAGGCTCTCTGGATGCTGCTCAAGTATCTTGGGTTATTGAAAAGGGCAGGAAATTCTATTTACTGCTGAATCAGCAATCAAGACCTCCATATAGGTGTGTGTGTGTGTGTGTGTGTGTGAATGTGTGTGTGTGTTTGTGTGTGTAAATGTGTACGTGTTTCTATGCTTCTATGTGAGGATTTGTACATGTTACTTAAAGTACCTGACGTGGACAGAGGAGTCAATTGCATTTCCTGGGTGCTTCAGTTACAGGTAATAGTGAGGTGACCTATAGGTGCTGGAGACCTCTCACAGGTGTTCTACAAGAGTAATATGTACTCTTAAGTCCTGAGCCATCTCCTCTGTGCCACTGGACCTGAAAAAGACATTCATGAGGCATTTTTGATGGAATTTTACACCTTTTACAAGTGTACTAGAAACCTTATAGTGACAGTGGGTAGCAGGGGCAGCTACTGCTCAGAAACCATATTCTTCTACAACCTCACTTCATAAACTGTGTGTTGAAACCACATATGAAGTTGCAAAATTAAAGTGTAGTATTGGAAAGAAAAAAAAAAAAAAAACAAGACAGCAGTAAAAATTTTCTGAACCACAATGACCGTATCTTAAGTTCAAATAGAACACATGATGAATCTGAAGTCTTTCTGACCTTACTTTCTGATATATTTCTCCAGAATCTATCATGTTATTCATTCTGAACAAACAGCACACATTCCACACTACACATGCCCCTTGCCCCCCACAAAACACTGACCTGTGTTGTGGAAACAGCTCAGATCTAAGCGCACTGAACACTGTTCTGTTTTCACTATGCACACATCCTTTCTGTGTTTATGGAAACATGACTTAATTATGGAAGACAAAATATTTAGTATTTTCCTACCACAATTACTAAGCATGTAAAGATCAGATTTGTTTGCTTGGATTGCATTGTTAGAGTGTTTTATATTAGTATTGTGTGTTTGAGAAAAAGAATGTAGTTTTTCTGTGCCTCACACTTACAAGAAAAAATCCTTAGCTACATAGTCACATTCCTAGCCCCTTACAGTTTCGACCTGGAAAGTTGCTGTATGATGGCCATTGAAATAGATGGGTCAGTGCATAAAGCACTTGCCAAGCCTGATGACCTGAATTTGATTGGGGAAGGAGAGGGTGTTGTGATCTCATTTCCACATCAGTCTCTTTCTCTCTCTCTGTCTCTCTCTCTGTCTCTCTGTCTGTCTGTCTGTCTGTCTGTCTCTTTCTCTCTCTCTCTCTCTCTCTCTCTCTCTCTCTCTCTCTCTCACACACACACACACACACACACCACACACATACAAACACATAAATATAAAATGTAATCAAACTGGTAAACTCTTTTAATTGTTGAGTTGCTAACTTGAGTTTCACTAAAAAGTCTTTCAATAAATTATGCCTTGAAAGTCAGGACAGAATTTTCAACCATTTCTGAAATGGCCCAAAATATACTGTCATTTTGTTCTGTGTGCTTATGCAAAGGGTAATTCTCAAAATTGACCACTGTGAAAAGGAAATGTTGAGAAGAATCTGAAAAACTCTGGTGATTATCTCTGCTGTGTGGATCAAATATTCAAACAGGATTTAATTCTTTATGTTCTATAACATGCTAGGCTGTCAAATACTATTGCATTACCCTTCATAATTGGGCCTCTGATCATTGCCTGTCATATAGATTATCCTAAGTCAAACAGAATATTTGTTTGCGTTTTGATAAGTTTTAATTCGATTTTATCATAAGAGCAAATTTCACTCTAAGGCCAAGTGAGACCATCTTTCTCTTTCTACAGCATTGAAATAACCTGGAAAATTGGAATTTTGGTGAGAATTCCTTACAAGTCCCTTTTGTTTCATTACTGAAATCAATCAAGTTCTTCTGAACCATATAATCTAGTTAAGAATTATAAGAAACATTGAGAAAAAGTAAATAAACTAAGTTGAAATAACGTATAAAAATGAATCTGTCAAATGACTTACCTTCAGACTTCAATGTATTTGTGAAGGCTCTATGAAGTTTTTAATAATTTTATGGACTTCAAAATGTTCCCTGCGAGTCTGAACAGGTTAGAGGGTGCGCCAGAGAACCGGACAGCTTCTGGGTCAGGCGGAAGCACAGAGCCTCTGAGGCAGTACCCTTTGCAGACTGCAGACAGCCGGCCACCATCCGGACCAGAGGACAGGTGTCCGCCTGGCTTGGGAGGCGGCCTCAGCCTCAGGAGCAGCGGTCGCCATCTTGGTTCCAGGACTCCCTGGAACTTAGGAATTTAGTCTGCACAGGTGAGAGTCTGCACCATAGAAGCTGACAGCTTCTGGGAACTGCCAAAGCAACACAGCTTCTGAGAGAGGCCCTGTTTTGGGCCTTCTTCTTTGACCAGGAGGAGGTCCAAAAACAAGATATCTGCGCACCTTCCCTGTAAGAGAGCTTGCCAGCAGAGAGTGCTCTGAGCACTGAAACTCAGAGGAGAGAATCTGTCTCCCAGGTCTGCTGAGAGACGGTAACAGAATCACCAGAAGAACAATCTCTAAACAGAGTCAACTATAACTAATAACTCCAGAGATTACCAGATGGCGAAAGGTAAACGTAGGAATCCTACTAACAGGAACCAAGACCACTCACCATCATCAGGACCCAGCACTCCCACTTCGCCCAGTCCAGGGCACCCCAACACACCCGAAAACCTAGACCTAGATTTAAAAGCATATCTCATGATGATGGTAGAGGACATCAAGAAGGACTTTAATAAATCACTTAAAGAAATACAGGAGAACACTGCTAAAGAGTTACAAGTCCTTAAAGAAAAACAGGAAAACACAATCAAACAGGTAGAAGTCCTTACAGAAAAAGAGGAAAAAACATACAAACAGGTGATGGAAATGAACAAAACCATACTAGACCTAAAAAGGGAAGTAGACACAATAAAGAAAACTCAAAGTGAGGCAACACTGGAGATAGAAACCCTAGGAAAGAAATCTGGAACCATAGATTTGAGCATCAGCAACAGAATACAAGAGATGGAAGAGAGAATCTCAGGTGCAGAAGATTCCATAGAGAACATCGGCACAACAATCAAAGAAAATGGAAAATGCAAAAAGATCCTAACTCAAAATATCCAGGAAATCCAGGACACAATGAGAAGACCAAACCTACGGATAATAGGAGTGGATGAGAATGAAGATTTTCAACTCAAAGGACCAGCAAACATCTTCAACAAAATTATTGAAGAAAACTTCCCAAATATAAAGAAAGAGATACCTATGAACATACAAGAAGCCTACAGAACTCCAAATAGACTGGACCAGAAAAGAAATTCCTCCCGACACATAATAATCAGAACAACAAATGCACTAAATAAAGATAGAATACTAAAAGCAGTAAGGGAAAAAGGTCAAGTAACATACAAAGGCAAGCCTATCAGAATTACACCAGATTTTTCACCAGAGACTATGAAAGCCAGAAGAGCCTGGACAGATGTTATACAGACACTAAGAGAACACAAATTCCAGCCCAGGCTACTATACCCAGCCAAACTCTCAATTACCATAGATGGAGAAACCAAAGTATTCCAGGACAAAACCAAATTCACACATTATCTCTCCACGAATCCAGCCCTTCAAAGGTTAATAACAGAAAAAAACCAATATAAGAACGGGAACAATGCCCTAGAAAAAACAAGAAGGTAATCCCTCAACAAACCTAAAAGAAGACAGCCACAAGAACAGAATGCCAA
Source organism: Mus musculus (assembly GCF_000001635.26). NCBI lineage: Eukaryota > Metazoa > Chordata > Mammalia > Rodentia > Muridae > Mus > Mus musculus. The sequence goes on from NC_000067.6 coordinate 98,897,299, forward strand.
CTTTAACAACAAAAATAACAGGAAGCAACAATTACTTTTCCTTAATATCTCTTAACATCAATGGTCTCAACTCCCCAATAAAAAGACATAGACTAACAAACTGGCTACACAAACAAGACCCAACATTTTGCTGTATACAGGAGACACATCTCAGAGAAAAAGATAGACACTACCTCAGAATAAAAGGCTGGAAAACAATTTTCCAAGCAAATGGTATGAAGAAACAAGCTGGAGTAGCCATCCTAATATCTGATAAGATTGACTTCCAACCCAAAGTCATCAAAAAAGACAAGGAGGGGCACTTCGTTCTCATCAAAGGTAAAATCCTCCAAGAGGAACTCTCAATTCTGAATATCTATGCTCCAAATACAAGGGCAGCCACATTCATTAAAGAAACTTTAGTAAAGCTCAAAGCACACATTGCACCTCACACAATAATAGTGGGAGACTTCAACACACCACTTTCACCAATGGACAGATCATGGAAACAGAAACTAAACAGGGACACACTGAAACTAACAGAAGTGATGAAACAAATGGATCTGACAGATATCTACAGAACATTTTATCCTAAAATAAAAGGATATACCTTCTTCTCAGCACCTCATGGTACCTTCTCCAAAATTGACCACATAATAGGTCACAAAACAGGCCTCAACAGATTCAAAAATATTGAAATTGTCCCATGTATCCTATCAGATCACCATGCACTAAGGCTGATCTTCAATAACAAAAAAAATAACAGAAAGCCAACACTCACGTGGAAACTGAACAACACTCTTCTCAAAGATACCTTGGTCAAGGAAGGAATAAAGAAAGAAATTAAAGACTTTTTAGAGTTTAATGAAAACGAAGCCACAACGTACCCAAATTTTTGGGACACAATGAAAGCATTTCTAAGAGGGAAACTCATAGCTCTGAGTGCCTCCAAGAAGAAACGGGAGAGAGCACATACTAGCAGCTTGACAACACATCTAAAAGCTCTAGAAAAAAAGGAAGCAAATTCACCCAAGAGGAGTAGATGGCAGGAAATAATCAAACTCAGGGGTGAAATCAACCAAGTGGAAACAAGAAGAACTATTCAAAGAATTAACCAAACGAGGAGTTGGTTCTTTGAGAAAATCAACAAGATAGATAAACCCTTAGCTAGACTCACTAGAGGGCACAGAGACAAAATCCTAATTAACAACATCAGAACTGAAAAGGGAGACATAACAACAGATCCTGAAGAAATCCAAAACACCATCAGATCCTTCTACAAAAGGCTATACTCAACAAAAATGGAAAACCTGGACGAAATGGACAAATTTCTGGACAGATACCAGGTACCAAAGTTGAATCAGGATCAAGTTGACCTTCTAAACAGTCCCATATCCCCTAAAGAAATAGAAGCAGTTATAAATAGTCTCCCAGCCAAAAAAAGCCCAGGACCAGACGGGTTTAGTGCAGAGTTCTATCAGACCTTCAAAGAAGATCTAATTCCAGTTCTGCACAAAGTTTTTCACAAGATAGAAGTAGAAAGTTCTCTACCCAACTCATTTTATGAAGCCACTATTACTCTGATACCTAAACCACAGAAAGATCCAACAAAGATAGAGAACTTCAGACCAATTTCTCTTATGAATATCGATGCAAAAATCCTCAATAAAATTCTTGCTAACCGAATCCAAGAACACATTAAAGCAATCATCCATCCTGACCAAGTAGGTTTTATTCCAGGGATGCAGGGATGGTTTAATATACGAAAATCCATCAGTGTAATCCACTATATAAACAAACTCAAAGCAAAAACCACATGATCATCTCGTTAGATGCAGAAAAAGCATTTGACAAGATCCAACACCCATTCATGATAAAAGTTCTGGAAAGATCAGGAATTCAAGGCCCATACCTAAACATGATAAAAGCAATCTACAGCAAACCAGGAGCCAACATCAAAGTAAATGGAGAGAAGCTGGAAGCAATCCCACTAAAATCAGGGACTAGACAAGGCTGCCCACTTTCTCCCTACCTTTTCAACATAGTACTTGAAGTATTAGCCAGAGCAATTCGACAACAAAAGGAGATCAAGGGGATACAAATTGGAAAGGAGGAAGTCAAAATATCACTTTTTGCAGATGATATGATAGTATATATAAGTGACCCTAAAAATTCCACCAGAGAACTCCTAAACCTGATAAACAGCTTCAGTGAAGTAGCTGGATATAAAATTAACTCAAACAAGTAAATGGCCTTTCTCTACACAAAGAATAAACAGGCTGAGAAAGAAATTAGGGAAACAACACCCTTCTCAATAGTCACAAATAATATAAAATATCTCGGAGTGACTCTAACTAAGGAAGTGAAAGATCTGTATGATAAAAACTTCAAGTCTCTGAAGAAAGAAATTAAAGAAGATCTCAGAAGATGGAAAGATCTCCCATGCTCATGGATTGGCAGGATCAACATTGTAAAAATGGCTATCTTGCCAAAAGCAATCTACAGATTCAATGCAATCCCCATCAAAATTCCAACTCAATTCTTCAACGAATTAGAAGGAGCAATTTGCAAATTCATCTGGAATAACAAAAAACCTAGGATAGCAAAAACTCTTCTCAAGGATAAAAGAACCTCTGGTGGAATCACCATGCCTGACCTAAAGCTCTACTACAGAGCAATTGTGGTAAAAACTGCATGGTACTGGTATAGAGACAGACAAGTAGACCAATGGAATAGAATTGAAGACCCAGAAATGAACCCACACACCTATGGTCACTTGATCTTCGACAAGGGATCTAAAACCATCCAGTGGAAGAAAGACAGCATTTTCAACAATTGGTGCTGGCACAACTGGTTGTTATCATGTAGAAGAATGTGAATCGATCCATACTTATCTCCTTGTACTAAGGTCAAATCTAAATGGATCAAAGAACTTCACATAAAACCAGAGACACTGAAACTTATAGAGGAGAAAGTGGGGAAAAGCCTTGAAGATATGGGCACAGGGGAAAAATTCCTGAACAGAACAGCAATGGCTTGTGCTGTAAGTTCGAGAATTGACAAATGGGACCTAATGAAACTCCAAAGTTTCTGCAAGGCAAAAGACACCGTCAATAAGACAAAGAGACCACCAACAGATTGGGAAAGGATCTTTACCTATCCTAAATCAGATAGGGGACTAATATCCAACATATATAAAGAACTCAAGAAGGTGGACTTCAGAAAATCAAATAACCCCATTAAAAAATGGGGCTCAGAACTGAACAAAGAATTCTCACCTGAGGAATACCAAATGGCAGAGAAGCACCTGAAAAAATGTTCAACATCCTTAATCATCAGGGAAATGCAAATCAAAACAACCCTGAGATTCTACCTCACACCAGTCAGAATGTCTAAGATCAAAAATTCAGGTGACAGCAGATGCTGGCGAGGATGTGGAGAAAGAGGAACACTCCTCCATTGTTGGTGGGATTGCAGGCTTGTACAACCACTCTGGAAATCTGTCTGGCGGTTCCTCAGAAAATTGGACATAGTACTACCGGAGGATCCAGCAATACCTCTCCTGGGCATATATCCAGAAGATGCCCCAACTGGTAAGAAGGACACATGCTCCACTATGTTCATAGCAGCCTTATTTATAATAGCCAGAAGCTGGAAATAACCCAGATGCCCCTCAACAGAGGAATGGATACAGAAAACGTGGTACATCTACACAATGGAGTACTACTCAGCTATTAAAAAGAATGAATTTATGAAATTCCTAGCCAAATGGATGGACCTGGAGGGCATCATCCTGAGTGAGGTAACACATTCACAAAGGAACTCATACAATATGTACTCACTGATAAGTGGATATTAGCCCAAAACCTAGGATACCCAAGATATAAGATACAATTTCCTAAACACATGAAACTCAAGAAAAATGAAGACTGAAGTGTGGACACTATGCCCCTCCTTAGATTTGGGAACAAAACACCCATGGAAGGAGTTACAGAGACAAAGTTTGGAGCTGAGATGAAAGAATGGACCATGTAGAGACTGCCATATCCAGGGATCCACCCCATAATCAGCATCCAAACGCTGACACCATTGCATACACTAGCAAGATTTTATCGAAAGGACCCAGATGTAGCTGTCTCTTGTTAGACTATGCCGGGGTCTAGCAAACACAGAAGTGGATGCTCACAGTCAGCTAATGGATGGATCACAGGGCTCCCAATGGAGGAGCTAGAGAAAGTAGCCAAGGAGCTAAAGGGATCTGCAACCCTATAGGTGGATCAACATTATGAACTAACCAGTACCCCGGAGCTCTTGACTCTAGCTGCATATGTATCAAAAGATGGCCTAGTCGACCATCACTGGAAAGAGAGGCCCATTGGACACGCAAACTTTATATGCCCCAGAACAGGGGAACGCCAGGGCCAAAAAGGGGGAGTGGGCGGGTAGGGGAGTTGGGGTGGGTGGGTATGGGGGACGTTTGGTATAGCATTGGAAATGTAAATGAGCTAAATACCTAATAAAAAAATGGAAAGAAAAAAAAATGTTCCCTGTGTTTGTTTCTTTCTAAGTTCTGAAGTTTTCAACGTAACCCCAAGTTGATGTTTTAACAAATGAGTCCCTCGGGAAATAATTTCTCAAAAGTTGCCTTGTTATGGGATATATTTTCTCATAAGTATAAGTAGGCTGCTGTAGGGCAACCTGCTTTTTATATTCATGTAGCCTACATCAGTAGAAGATTCTGATTGGTTAGACTTTCATCTGTGTGACTAAATGCCTACCATAAACAGCTGAAGAGAGAAAGTGCTCATTTAGTTATTATCTTCAGAGACTGCAGTCAACTGTAGCTACCAGCTGCCATTGTTTCCAGGTCATGTAATACAAAGGTTTATGGTAGGAATGTTCTAGGTAAGTAAAGAACACTTCATACCCATGGTAGCCATGAAGCAGAATGATCCAGAGGAGGGTACTACATCTAAGAATATGTCTTACTGAATACTTACTGACCTACTTATTGCCAATAATCTTTACATCCTTTCAATTCCAGGAGGTAATCAATGGCATTGGTTTATGATACAATAACTTCTCTATTTTCCATTATCTGTCAACTACAACCCCAGAATAGGAGCAGATGATGGACACTTTCATAAATGAGTCTTAGGGTACCTTGATCTTAGACTTTCTAAGCCTTCAGAACTGAGAGTAATATATGTTTTTATCTTCAACACTAGTGCCAACTGGGTTGAGATATCAGTGTGTGTCACTTGAAAAGTAGGCAAGATAATCAAATCATAAATCTTAGACAAATCATCCTCCAAAGAGCAATGATAATGAATGATTTGTGTGGTTAAATAAAGAATAAATAACACAGATTACACAAAACATCTTGACTAATGAATGACAATATGTACTTTTCAATGACTCTGTTACGTGTAAATGCCCTTCCTTCAACAATCTTTAGAACTCAGTGCATATATATATATATATATATATATATATATATATATATATATATATATATATATGAATGGATGAAATGAAGTGGTGATATGATTTTAAATTTGATATCAATTCTCTAATTCTTGACCATGCTATACAGAATGTTTTTTTAATATTTAAACAATTTTTATTAGATAATTTCTTCATTTACATTCAAATGCTATCCCAAATGTCCCCTATACCCTTCTCCCCCCCACCTCCCAAACCTACATACTCCTGCTTCCTGGCCCTGGATTTGCCCTGTACTGGGGCATATAAACTTTGCAAGACCAAGGGCCTCTCCTCCCAAAGATGGCTGATTAGGCCATCTTCTGCTACATATGTAGCTAGAGACAAGAGCTCAGGGGATACTGGTTAGTTCATACTAGAGTTCCTCTTATAGGGTTACAGATACCTTCAGCTCCTTGGGTACTTTCTCTAGCTCCTCATTTGGGGGCCATGATTTCCATCTAATAGATGACTGTGAGCATCCACTTAGGTATTTGACAGGCACTGGCATAGCCCCACAAGAGACAACTATATCAGGGTCATGTCAGCAAAATCTTTCTGGTATATGCAATAGTGTCTGAGTTTGGTGGCTGATTATGGTATGGATACCCAGGTAGGGCATTCTCTGCATGGTCCTTCCTTCCATCTCAGCTCCAAACTTTGTCTCTGTAACTCCTTACATAGGTATTATGTTCCCCATTCTAAGGAGGGACAAAGTATCCACACTGTGGTCTTCCCTCTTCTTGAGTTTCATGTGTTTTGCAAATTGTATATTGGGTATTCTAAGTTTCTGGACTAATATCCACTTATCAGTGAGTACATATCATAAATTTATAAATTCATTGTTTTTAATAGCTGAATAGTATTCCATTGTGTAAATGTACCACATTCTCTGTATCCATTCCTCTGTTGAGGGGCATCTGGGTTCTTTCCAGCTTCTGGCTATTATAAATAAGGCTGCTATGAACATAGTGGAGCATGTGTTCTTATCAAAAGTTGGACCATCTTCTGAATATATGCCTAGCAGAGGCATTGCTGGATCCTCCGGTAGTACTATGTTTAATTTTCTGAGGAACTGCCAAACTGATTTCCAGATTGGTTGTACCAGCTTGCAATCCAACCAACAAGGGAGGAGTGTCCCTCTTTCTCCACATCCTCAACAGCATCGGAATTCAGTCAACTGAATTTTTGATCTTAGCCATTCTGACTGGTGTGAGGTAGAATTTCAGGGTTGTTTTGATTTGCATTTCCCTGATGATTAAGGATGTTGAACATTTTTTTTTTCAGGTGGCTCTCAGCCATTCCATATTCCCCAGTTGAGAATTTTTATTTAGCTCTGTACCCCATTTTTAATGGGGTTATTTGATTTTCTGGATTCCAGTTTCTTGAGTTCTGTAAATATATTGGATACATAGTCCCCTATCAGATCTAAGATGGGTAAAAATCCTCACCCAATCTGTTGGTGGCCTTTCTGTCTTATTGACAGTGTCTTTTGCCTTACAGACTCTTTGAAATTTTATTATGTCCCATTTGTTAATTCTTGATTTTATAGCACAAGCCATTGGTGTTCTGTGTAGGAATTTTTCCCCTTTGCCTATATCTTCAAGATTCTCCTGCATTTTCTCCTCTATATATTTTAGTGTCTCTGGTTTTGTGTGGGGTTCCTTGGTCCACTTAGACTTGATCTATGTACAAGGAGATAAGAATGGATCAATTCGCATTCCTCTACATGATAACTACCAGTTAAGCCAGCACCATTTGTTGAAAATGCTGTCTTTTTTCCATTGGATAGTTTTAGATCTCTTTTCAAAGATCAAGTGACCATAGGTGTGTGGGTTCATTTCTAGGTCGTCAATTCTATTCCATTGATCTACCTGTCTGTCGCTGTACCAGTACCGTGCAATTTTTACCACAAATGCTCTGTAGTACAGCTTGAGGTCAGGCATGGAGATTCCCCCAAAGGTTCTTTTATTGCTGAAAATAGTTTTTGCTATCTTAGGTTGTTTTTTTTTTTTTTTTTTTTTAAATTCCAGATGAATTTGCAAATTGCCCTTTTTAACTCAGTGAAGAATTGAGTTGGAATTTTGGTGGGGATTGCATTGAATCTGTAGATTGCTTTTGGCAAGATCGCTATTTTTACTATATTAATCCTGTCAATCCGTGAGCGTGGGAGATCTTTCCACCTTCTGCAATCTTCTTCAATTTCTTTCTTCAGAGACTAAAAGTTCCCATCATACAGATTATTTACTTCCTTAGTCAGAGTCACACCAAGGTATTTTATATTATTTGTGACTATTGTGTATTGTGTAGGGTGTTGTTTCCCTAATTTCTTTCTCAGCCTGTTTATCCTTCATGTAGAGAAAGGCCACTGATTTGTTTGAGTTAATTTTATATCCAGCTACTGGACTGAAGCTGTTTATTAGTTTAGGAGCTTTCTGGTGGATTTTTAGGGTCCCTTATATATACTACCATATCATCTGCAAATAGTGATATTTTTTACTTCTTTTTTTTTTTTTCCAATTTGTATTCCATTGATCTACAATTGCTCTGGCTAGGACTTCAAGTACTATATTGAATAGGTAGGGAGAAAGTGGGCAGCCTTGTCTAGTCCCTGATTTTAGTGCGATTGCTTCCAGCTTCTCTCCATTTAGTTTGATGTTAGCTACTGGTTTGCTGTAGATTGATTTTATTATGTTTAGGTACAGGCATTGGATTTCTGACCTTTATATGACTTTTATCATGAATGAGTATTGGATTTTGTCAAATGCTTTCTCAGCATCTAAGGAGATGATCATGCGGTTTCTGTCTTTTAGTTTGTTTATATAGTGGATTACCATATATTAAATGTTGGATTTTATATTGATGGATTTCCGTATATTAAATGTTCTCTGCATCTCTGGGATGAAGCCTAATTGATCATGATAGATGATCATTTTGATGTGTTCCTGGATTCAGTTTTCGAGGATTTTATTGAGTATTTTTGCATCTATATTCATAAGGGAAATTGGTCTGAAGTTCTCTTTCTTTGTTGGATCTTCATGAGGTTTAGGTATCAGAGTAATTGTGGCTTCATAGAATGAATTGGGTAGAGTACCTTCTGTTTCTATTTTTTGGAATAGTTTGAGAAGAATTGGAATTTGGTCTTCTTTGAAGGTCTGATAGAACTCTGCACTAAACCCATCTCGTTCTCAGCTTTTTTTTTTTTTTTTTTTTTTTTTTTTTTGGTTGGGAGACTATTGATGACTGCTTCTATTTCTTTAGTGGATATAGGACTGTTTAGTTCATTAATCTGATCCTGATTCAACTTTGTTACCTGGTATCTGTCTAGAAATTTGTCCAATTTATCCAGGTTTTCCAGTATTGTTGGGAATAGCTTTTTGCAGTAGGATCTGATGGTGTATTGGATTTCCTCAGGATCTGTTGTTATGTCTCCCTTTTCATTTCTGATTTTGTTAGTTAGGATACTTTCCCTGTGCTCTCTTTTGAGTCTGGCTAAGAGTTTATCTCTCTTGTTGATTTTCTCAAAGAACCAGCTCCGGGTTTGGTTGATTCTTTGAATAGTTCTTTTTGTTTCCACTTGGTTGTTTTCAGCCCAGGAGTTTGATTATTTCTTTCCAGTCTACTCCTCTTGGGTGAATTTGCTTCCTTCTGTTCTAGAGCTTTTAAGTGTGTTGTCAAGCTGCTATTATATGTTCTGTCTAGTTTCATTTTGGCAGCACTTAGAGCTATGAGGTTTTTTTTTTTTTTGGACTGCTTTCATTGTGTTCCATAAATTTGGATATGTTGTGGCTTCATTTTCATTAAACTCTAAAACGTCTTAAATCTCTTCCTTTATTTCTTCCTTGACCAAGGTTCCATTGAGTAGAGCGTTATTCACCTTCCACATGAATGTTGTCTTTCTATTATTTATGCTGTTATCGAAGATCAGCCTTAGTTCGTGTTGATCTGATAGGATTCATGGGATAATTTCAATATTTTTGTACCTGTTGAGGCCTGTTTTTTGACCAATGGTTGATTTTGGGGAAGGTACCATGAGGTGCTGAGAAGAAGGTATATCCTTTGTTTTAGGATAAAATGTTCTGTAGATATCTGTTAAATCCATTTGTTTCATAACCTCTGTTAGTTTCAATGTGTCCCTGTTTAGTTTCTGTTTCCAGGAAGTGTCCAATGATGAGAGTGAGGTGTTGAAGTCTCCCTCTATTATTGTGTGTGGTAAAATGTGTGCTTTGAGCTTTACTAGTTTCTTTAACTTTAAAGTGATTGCCCTTGCATTTGGAGTGTAGATATTCAGAATTGAGAGTGGTCACTATTACAATAATTCTAAGACATGGTGGCTACCCAGCCACTACAGGATCCAGCTTTTTGAATATGTAGGCTACAGGTCTTTTCCAGCGGCCCAATTTCTGAGTCAAAACAACTTTTGCAATTCCTCTATTCTCAGCTACATATAAGTGAAAGAGCTAGGTGACATAGGAGACCTCAAGTACAGGGGAGGACAGTCAGGTCTGCTTGATGCTGTCAAATGCCTCCTGTTCCTCTTTTCCCACTTAAAGGGCCCATTACTCTTAGTGAGCAGGTAGATAGGGACTGCTAATTCTGCCAACTCTGGAATCCACAGGTGGCAAAACCCAGCTATACCTAGGAACTCCAGCATCTGCTTGGGGCCTGAAGGTATAAGGATGTGGAACATAGTCTTTTTTCTGAATTCTGCGACTGTACCCAAGTGCTTTTTCACTTATAACCAAGAAATATGATACTTTCCAATCTTCCCTTCTTATGATTTAATATTAAGAATACAGTTATTAATTTTTTTATTTGTTGACATTCCAAATGTTACCCCCTTCCCAATTTCCCCTCCACAATCCCCCTGTCCCCTCCTCTTCCTCCTGACTCTATGAAGGTGTTACTCTCTCCCTCCTTCCCTCCATTCCTCTCTCTTCCTCTCCGTCTCTCATATATGTTTGTTTGTTTGTTTTGCTTTTTGTTTGTTTGTTTGATTTGTGTCTGTGTGTGTGTGTCTGTGTGTGTGTGTGTGTGTGTGTGTTTGCATGTGAGAACATGCACAAATTCTGGTCTGTATCACAATCAGAGGCCTCAGATTCCTTGCATCTGGAGATATGGTCAGTTGCAAGCTGCAAAAAATAGGATGCTGGGAACTGAACTCTGGTCTTTTGACAAAAGCACTCCCATGCCTAAGCACTGAATCATCTCTTAATCCCCAGATTTTTCAACCTAAACCTTGTTTCATATTCCTGAACTCATTTTTATATGATTATATATTTTCACTGAGAAACATTCTCATTTTTAATTTGATTTATACATATGTATATTATATGTAGATATGTCTTGAAGGTTATCATTGTTATGTGAGCATATATAAGAAATTAAAAATATGTAAGTTTTTGGCTGAAGAGATTATCCCATATAGCAGATTCCCTTGAGTTGAAACAATCCATTTTGATCCAAGGAGGTTTTTACAAGGAGATAAAATGAGAGGATATTCTAAATGGAGGCAACGTATTTCATTCTGCAGGGCAACTCCTGGAGCTCAGGAAGCAACAATTCAGAGTGGCTTCAGGAAGTCCCTGAAACTGTCCAAATTTACTGCCCCCTTCCAAGCACATATAATCAGTAAGGAATGACAACAGAAGTTCTGAGGAGCAGAGCTACCTCAAAGAGGATGAGACCAGAAACAATCAGAAGTAGGCATCAGCTGAGCTATCTGGAGGAGGTTCAGAGCATCTGAGTTTCCTGAAAGAAACTCTTTAAAGCCTATTGAACTGCCTATGAGTTCTATAGCCCCTTTAGGTTTTTATCTTTAATCATCTGTTGTCCATGGTGATCTGGGCCTCTGGTTTGAAGCTGTCTAAGTCATTTGTGCTCATTCATCTAACCACTCAACTATACTCTTGTAAGTAACTCCAATAAAAATAAAACATACTGGTTTACCAAGTTTGACTTTGATGTAACCATATTTTATCCAATTGTTGATACCCTATCTGGTATAAGCAGATGTTTATTCATCTCTCCCAAGGAATATCACAAAATGCATGAGCTCAGTGGATAAAGGCACAGGCTTTCAAGCCTCATAGCCAGAGTTACATACAGGGACTCAGAGTTTGGAAGGCAGAAAAGATTCTTGAAAGGTGTCCTTTGACCTGCACATTCATGGCACAGCACATGAACACTTGAGTGCCTACACACACACACACACACACACACACACACACACACACACACTTTAAAAATCTCTATTTTTTTAATTTAAAGGAGTATAATAGTTTCACAAACTGTAATGTATATTTGGTACACATCAGGAGCATATTCTTTAGTGTCCATTTATTTGCTAATATGATCACACTCTTGTACTTCAGCTCTTTGGATCAAGTTTAGGAACTGTAACAATTTTTAAAAATAATAACTTACAAAAATAGCATGACACAAAAGTCCATGCTAGTATATATGAAAAAATATTTAAAAAGTACTTGATCCAAATTTTGGGCCTATGTTTTTGTGTGTGAGTTGGTGTCTCTCTCCCTCTACTTGAAGTTCCTCCCAGCTATAGGAGATGACCTTTTTAGCCCCTATAGCTCTCTTTACTGCTAGAGGTCCCAACTAGGTCCCCCCCACTCTGCCCGTTGACACCTGGAAGCTTTTCCTGCCCCACAGATTCCTCCCAACCCCCACGGATTTCTGTTCTTTCTCACAGTCTTTCTCCCTCTCTACTTCTGGACCCCAAACCCTGTTCCCCTCATTACTACTCTCCCACATATTTCTCTCCTATCAATTACTTTAGATGTCTTATTTACCCTTCTGAGTGAGATTCAAACATTCCTCTTGGACTCTCCTTGTTACTTAGCATCTTCAGGTCGTGGATTATCGCCTGGTTATCCTGTACTTTACAGCTAATGTCCACTAATAGGTTAGTACATATCTTACATGTCTTTCTGAGTCCTTGGCACCTCACTCAGGATGATATATTCTAGTTTTACCCATTTGTCTGAAAATGTTGTCTCTTCTTTGAATAACTGAGCACCATTCCGTTGTATAAATATACCACATTTTCTTTATACATTCTTTGGCTGAGGGAAATGTTGGTTATGTCTAGTTTCTGGCTGTTATAAATAAAGCTGAATTGGTATCCATGGGTGAGGGGCTCCCCTTCTCAGAGGAAAGGGGTATGGGGAAAAGGAGGATGGGTGTGAGGATGTGACTCCAAAGGTAGGAGGGTTGCAATCAGATTGTAAAGTGTATAACTAAATAATTTATTTCTTAAATCATCAAAATCTCACTGTGTATACTGGTTTTAAAAAAAGGTGACCTTTATCTTTAACCAAAAAGAAGAGGTGTGTTAAGTATGGCAGAACATGCCTGCAATCTAGCACGCAGAAGCCTCAGGCATGAGAATCAAAAGTTTGAGACCCGAGCTATATAGTGAAACTCTATTGCAGTAAATGAAAGTATAAAATATAAAAAAGTTAACTATCCTTAACATCTATACTTAAACATTTAATGACAAAATAAAAAATGACAAGAGTAATGTTACTATCAATAAACTTTTTTTGAAGTTTGTTGATATAAACTGTGTGAAAACTGTTTTATATGCATTATTTCATTTCATCTTTTCCTCATGTTTATTGATCCTAGAGAATTTTGCACAATGCATTTTGGTAATATTTACTCCTCTATCTATGCTTCCTTAATCCTTTCTCTCTAATTTTAATGGATATTTTAAAATAATTTCATTTATATGCATGTGTGTATATATGTCTATGCACAAATCCCTGTGACATTGCTCCCAGTAGAGTCCAGAAGAGGGTTTTGAATTTGGTTATCCTCTACAGTAACTTGTAAGCAATCCTACATGTGAAATGTGAACTGAACACTGGTCTTTTGCAAGAACAATATGCACTCTCAGTATCTGAGCCATTTATCCCCTTATTTCTTCTTTGTATAATTCAAGAGATAAGAAATTAGTGCTGGCTCATTTTATATCAGCTTGGCAGAGATCTAGAGTTATTTCAGATGAGAAAACCACAACTTAAGAGTATGCATGCATTAGACTGGCTTGTGGGGGAAGAATATGGCACTTTTTTCTTTCTGTTCTGATGATTGATGTGCTAGGACCCACCTCCCTGTATGAGGTGCTATACCTGGACTGGTGTCCCAAGGTGCTATGAGAAAGCAGACTGAGAAAGTCATGGGGAAAAAGCCATTAAACAGTGCTCTTCCATGCCTTCTGCATTAGCTAATACCTCCAGGCTCCTGCCTTGAGTTTCTATTTTGGCTTACTTTGTGATTGGCTGATTACAAACTATAAATTGGAATAAATCCTTTTTTCACTGAGCTTCTCTTCATCGTGGTCATTATCACAGCAAAAGAAATCTAACTAAGAATTATTATAAGTTGCGTAAGTTGACATGGTTTGGGTCTACTCCAAGAATCTTCATTCACAAACACTAAGGTCTTAACTACTAAGTATATTGTCTTTTACAAAGAAAATAAAATATTATGCACAGATTTTAAATACCTTTCCTTTGTTCTGACATATTGTAATTAAATAGTGAGTAAACATCTTTACATGCACCTTTTTAAAATACAAATTGTAGAGGTTGGAAGACCCGGAAGTTATTGACCAAGTACTGAGATGACTGTAAATATCTGTAAACTTAATTATGAAATCAATGGGACAGTATTTTTTTTCTAATAGCCTGAAAAGTGAGACCAAATGGGAGATCCATTGGAAGGAGAGAAGTCAAAAGCTTCACTTGGGCTTGGTATAGGAATTGGTGTTGAGTGCTTAACTACAATTGACAAGACCTTAGTTTACATCCTTAGCACCATGATAAATGTGTAGATAAATACATATAGTCTGCTTATCTTATATACTTTGAGCAGTGATGCACACCTTTATTATATTTTTCATGATTCAGATTTTAAAGTATTCATAATTCCTTCTCAGACAATCATACAATATGGTGACACAAAATGATTCCTCGTTGGGGCTAGAGCCATGGCTCAGTTGTTGTAAACACTTCCTGCCCTTGCTGTGGTATTATTTTCAATTCTCAGCATATAATGCAGCTTACAAGTACCTTTGACTCCAGATCAGAGACTCTATATCCTTTTCTGGTCTCTGCAAGAACTTACTTCACATAGTACACACAAACTCATACAAACACATAAACATACAGAAATTTTGTGTGTGTGTGTGTTTGTGTTCAATAATTATTTGAGAATTCTACACAATGTATTTCTAACATAGGCACCCCTACTTCTCCCAGATCTGCCTGGTCATCCCTATATCTCCTCAACTTCCTGTAATATTTTTCTTTTAATAACACACTCAATATAGTTTGTACTGCCTATATATACCTGTGTGTGGGGCCATCTGCTGTAACACAGTCAAACTTCCAGGGTCCATAGCCATACAGAAAATTAACTCTTCATATCCCAGAAACCATCACAGATCCACAACTGCCAGGTTTTGAGGCTTGTGAATTCCTCCCACAGTCTGTTAGAATTCCGACTAGTTTGATCTAGTGCAGGTCATGTGCATCCAATTACAGTATCTGTGAGTTAATGAGTGTAGTTATCCTGTTATATCCAGAAGACACTGCTTTGCATAGGCTACCCCTGACCTCAATCTTCAGTCTTGCATACATAAATGCATGTTTAAAAAGCACTCCTTTGAAATGACTAAAATTAATATGTAAATCTTTCTGATATTGTGTCAATTGCATTAATAATTTGTGGAAATAAAGGTGTTTTTTATTCTGCACGATACTGGATGTCTCATAAACAATAATTCCTTTAGAATTCATTCCAACTCTAGAGCATGCCTGGAGTCATTTTACAAAGGAAGCTTAATTCTCCACATGGAGAATCCAAGCCCTTTGATTGATAGAACTTAATTAAGGAGGATGTAGAACCTCATATGGGTAGTGTGGCCTTCAGAAAGAAGACAATATCATCCCAGGGCAAGGCGGGGACATTATAGTACTACTTACCTCTTTCTGAAATTTTGTGTTGAAAGCTCAATGCCTCATACTGGTCAGATCTCCTTGGCTCTTAGGAGGATGAAGATGAGTTTTCTGAGCTGCAGATGACTACAGAGCTCCAGATTACTTTAATCCATCTACATCTCACGTACCAAATGAAGTATACATAAATCTATTTTAAAATACCTTAAAAGTTATTTTGTTGTTAAAGTGTGTGTGTGTGTGTGTGTGTGTGTGTGTGTGTGTGTAATGAAAAGTTCATATTAAATAAAGAAAGAAGGATATTTTTGGTTTGTTTGAACTAGTCCATACATCTGGAATGATTGTATCTACATTTCAGAGAATGTGTACTTACTTATTTATCTCTGTTTCCAGAGCCTACTCCTCTTTTCCTTGAATGAATTCTATTTGCCTTACAGAAAGTTCTGTCTAGAACTTTCTTATAAATTTTTCACAGAAGAATGTTTCTATAGCTGAGAATACCACCTTGTGTAAAAAAAAGTCCATTTAACACAAATAGAAAGTGTCACATGGGAGAAGTAACTTGGTCAGGAAAGCCTGTGATCCCTATGGCTCAGCAAACCCCAGACTGTCAGGCTCTATTTCCATGATCTGCCTCTGGCCACTATGTAAGTAAGTGGCTTTTTTATGGCTGTAACAAATGCCTCAGATAAGAAATCTTTAAAAAGTGAAATGTCAGCTGAACACCAGCATTCCCCTTTCTGTGTTTCTTGATCTACTGAGATGTGAAAAACTAGCCTTCTATCTTCATGGATAAGAGTTGGTCCTTCCATGATGGTCTCTCCATTTGGATGGTGTACATCCCTCAAACTGAAGCTACATGAAACCATTCCTCTCTTAAAAAAAAAAGAAAGCAAGAAAAGAATATTGTTTCTTTCCTTGGATGTTTCAGTCCACATCTGCTTGAAGCTGCTTTTTCTGTTCTATGGCACAGTTTCAGTTGGGTATCTGTACCCAAGCGGTGTGACTGAGATTTTTAGGTTCCTGTGCCAATAATCTTGCACCACACAGGGTCATGTGAATAATGGTAAAGGCAGATAGGTGTTAAAAAGAAATGAGAGAAAGCACTTCCAAGACAGCACGTGGCCATAGGTGGGAGAGAAGTTAGAGTGCTCGTCCTGATGCCCAGAAGGCTGTGACCCTTACTAACCCATTTCTTAGCTCTGGATTTTTGTGTGGCTTTCCCAAGCCCTGCTTTGTCTTTATAGGATTACCTTAGTTGGATGTTTTCCATCTTTTTTTTTTTTTCTGGAAATTTCTTTCTATCATGTTCTGATTAAAATGTGTGTTTCTGCATGTACTGGTCTGTACATATTTGTTATATGGATGATGTTGGTATATTTTTTACTGGCTGCTCTGAGTTCACTGACTGCTTGTTAAAGTTCCCACGTTCTTGAAGACAACTGGAAGGTAAACTACTCCCAAACTTTTTTACTATCATTCATCCAGTGGTACTAAACTGAGAAAGAAAAGCTGGAATTTCAGGAAATGGAAGATCACTCACAGAGAAACACTATCAAAACTCTAACTGCCTCCCACAACTAAGCTCCCACAATAGGTTTTTCTTAGGTATTGTAAGTAATGGTTGGATGATATTACCTTTGTTGTTGCTCTCAATCAGGCTACTCCAGTCACCTCTGTTGAATGTTCTAAGCTCATGAATTGCAATGTTTTGACATTTAACTCCTGTTTTCTTCTATCTGCTACTTGTTTCACATTTACTTTTGCTTGCTATACACTAAATAAATTCATCCATTTAAATCCAAATGCATGGGTAGTCCAGATTGGTTTATAATAAGACCGCCTAGAGGCCAGATATTTTATTTTATTTTTTGTTGCTCTCTACCTAATCTTTTTTTTATTGGATATTTTCTGTATTAAAAACATTTCAAATGTTATCCCCTTTTCTGGTTTCCCCTCCAAAAACTTCCTATCCCCTCCCTCTCCTTCTGTTCCCCAACCCACACATTCCTGCTTCTTGCCCCTGGCATTCCCTTATACTGTGGAATAGAACTTTCACAGGACCAAGGGCCTCTCCTCCCACTAATGAGCACCTAGGCCATCCTCTGCTACACACACAGCAAGAGCCATGAGTCCCACCATGTTTTCTTTGTTTGGTGGTTTAGTTCCAGGGAGGTCTGGTGGTACTGGTCAGGGTCTCTCATTAAACTGGAGGTCATTAATTTGGCAGAGCTGACAATCAGCAACAGAAATCTGGCTCTCTCTGTGTCCCCTACTACTTAATGCCTGTATCACAATGTTTTAAATATATGATGTTACATGCATTTTTTATATGCACACTAAGGTTAGAAACTCAGATCCTATGCTTATCTAACTAAATCTTCCCCCAGTGACTCATGTCCTAAATTTTAACTCATGTTCTTGTTGCAGCAATATAGTACATTATGGTAAGAAGCAGAACTCTCAAGGGATCTGTAACCTTATGATGACACCAAGTAAAGAGCAAAGGGTGGGAAGAAAAATGTTTTAGTGTTTTCCTTAAGGGCAACCTCCCACTTATCTAACTACCTTCCATCAGTCATAGCTTTTCATATGGCCCACCCTCTCCTTAAAGTCTTAACAGCAGAGCCAGTAGGATGTTAATGGTAACACTAGTCTCAGAGGCAAGACATCTGTGCAGCTAACTTAAGGAGCACTGCTCTTCTCACGGGACAAGGCTTAGAGATGCAGCTGCTGAGCTTTAGTCTCTCTTATGATCATCACTGTACAATCTAGCAACACAACATATCACTACAACCAAATAAGGTAACAGTCATTGGGGAGTAAGCACAAGTACTGTTGGCTGTATTTCTATAAAGTGCCCAGTAATTCTATAGGGTGCTCAGGCTCTTTCTAGCACTAGGTGTCAAAGCTAACCAGGTTGGCAGACCTACCCACTGCAGGTCTCTTCTTGTTGAAGTGCTATTTAATACAGCTTTGTGGGTCACTATTGTTTGTGGCTGCCTTGGTGTCTGGTTAGATTGTCACTGAATTATTACTGATTTCCTCTTTTGTCCTGCTAAAGACTAAAGGAGACATCCCCTGCAGAAGCTCTGTATGTGAGAGCCCACTGGGACTGTGCTACATTTCTGTCCCTAAGGTGGCCAGTGTATCTGCTTCAGACTCTGTCTTCAGAGGCTTGAGGTGATGGGTAGAATTCATTAATTAGTGCGTGCAGTAGACAAACAGGCAATGATTTCATTAACAAAATCATGGGAGTATACAATGAGAGTGGCAGATCAGAAGTAGCATTGAAATCAGGAACAGTGGGAGTTCCCCATCATGATTTAAATAATCTTGTTCTTGCCTAGTGGATCATGGGTAAAATGAATGACTGGGGATTCCAAGTGAAAGCACAGAATGCAACTATCTGGATTGAGACAACCTTTTTCCCTGCTGGTAATGGTGAAAGTGGTGATAGTAGTGATGTGTATCAGTCAGGGTTCTCTAAAGACAGAACTGATAGATTATAAAACACACACACACACACACACAGAGATGGCAGATTGTTGTTGTTCCACCTATAGGGTTGCAGACACCTTTAGCTCTTTGGGTACTTTCTCTAACTCCTCCATTAGGGGCCCTGTGATCCATCCAATAGCTGACTGTGAGTATCCACTTCTGTGTTTGCTAGGCCCCGGCATAGTCTCACAAGAGAGAGCTATATCTGGGTCCTTTCAGCAAAATCTTGCTAGTGTATGCAATAGTGTCAGCGTTTGGAGGCTGATTATGGGATGGATCCCCGGGTATGGCAGTCTCTACATGGTCCATCCTTTCATCTCAGCTCCAATCTTTGTCTCTGTAACTCCTTCCATGGGTGTTTTGTTCCCAATTCTAAGAAGCAGCAAAGTGTCCACACTTTTGTCCTCTTTCTTCTTGAGTTTCATCTGTTTTGCAAATTGTATCTTGTACCTTGGGTATTCTAAGTTTCTAGGCTAATATCCACTTATCAGTGAGTAAATAGCATGTGAGTTTCTCTTCAGATTGAATAAATCTTTCACCTTTTAAATAAACTCTTACAAACATTTAGTTCATTCACAACCACATCGAAAGTAATAAATAATGCATTTTGTTTCTTGCTATGAATAATCTATTTTATTTAAAAAAAATCAACATTCCTGTCAGAAATGTAAAATTGAGTCACTTTATAAGAATTACAATTGAAAATCTAAATTTCTTACTTGTAGTCTTGACTGTGAATATCACTGATGAAATGTTTGTGAGAAAAGGCTTCCCCAAAACCACATTTTAGAAGTTATAGCTCACAGCTAATATAATGATGCCCTAGAATATAATATGAGTAGTTTCAGATCAGAACAAACAATTCCTGACTACAATTCTAGCACTCATTCCATACAGTTAAATATGGCTTTTGAAAAAGTTCTCTGGGTGCTATTTTATTCATATATGGATTGAATTGCAATTAACTTGAAATGTAGTACGGAGTTATTGATAAGAGATGAGGCCAGGAAACCAACTTCTGGCTGTCACTGGCCCATTATAGATCACATCTTTACTTAATCTTCATCATGATTCTTTTCCATATATGTGTGTGTGTGTGTGTGTGTGTGTGTGTGTGTGTGTATAGTGTATAAAGTGTATATAGTGTATGTGCACATGTGAATGCTAGAACACTTGTGAAAATATGTCAAAGTCCAATATTCAGTGTCTTCTTCTGTCATTTTCTACCTTTTTTCTTTAATACAGGGACTCTCCCAGAAGATGGACCTAGGTTGAGACTCAGCAAGCCTCCGGAATCATTACACATAAACATACACATACACATACACATACACATACACATACACATACACATACACATACACATACACACACACACACACACACACACACACACACACACACACACACACACATATAATCAGACGACAAATGCATGTATGTTTTAAAGGCTGGTATGTCCATTTATAGCAGATGTTGAATATCCCTGTGTATGAAATGTTCAGCAATGTCCCTCCTGTTTATGGAGGTCTAGCACAGATCTCTCCCTCATAGGGAGACTTAAATTCAGGCCTCTCCTATCTAAACAATATTGTGAACATTCATGTCTACTGTAGGGAATACTAATCACAGATGTCGCTTGGGTAAGGAATACTGAGAACAGGGACCTCTCTTGTACAAAATGCAGAGCCTATGTTCTTCCTTTCTATTTCATGTTTAGTCTAGTTGTCTCCTATATATGAAAAGCTGAGCACAGATTTGGCACATATCATTTATTCGATACATAGAAAAATTATGATAATCAGGAATCCACAAAGACAAGAATGGGAGAGTGAATGAGGAAATAAATGAAACATTCTTGTTATAGCAGCACATCCTGAAAGATCTCACTATTGTTGATCAAAATCTACTACCAGAAGCCCAATATCCAGTCTCCTGCTTCCTGTATGACAAGCAACCAGAATACAGTGACATGTCCAGGAACACAGAGCAACTATGTGTAGACACCAAACTTTCTTCTTAAGGCAAAGCAGTAGAGTTTCCCTAGTGGCATTTTTGCTTTGACAAATGGGAAGCTGACAGTACGTGGGTATGGACATAGATTACAAAATAGCTTTCAGTAGGTGGGCACTGGAGAGGGACAAACAGCACTTATGTATCACTATCTGTGCTAAGCCAGATTTTGAAGGACTAGAAACTATGTATATGGGAATTAAGAAGATGAAAATCTGTCAATAACAATCTATCATCCTCTTAATGAGGGATTATTATTGAAAGCTTTTATGTTTTGGCTTGAGATATGAAATTTTGTTGGGAAAATAACTCTAGAAATTATAATTCATCAGATTTTGATGGACAACCCTTTTTATGGTAATAAACATCTAAATAATCCATAGTGAACACCACAAGCTATTGGACTGTCCAGCATGGCTTTAATATATTCCTTACTGGAGAATATAGTCCCATTTTCTGAAATATATTACAAAATGAAAGTATCCTGTAAAATGTATTTTTGATAATCTAACTTTTCTATTATCTGTTATGAGCCAATGCATTTACGCATGCTCACAAGTAAAGCTAAGCTGAAATCGTTCAGGGTTGAGATGAAAAGGCTAAGTATATGAATTAGGGGCAACTAAAAAACTAATATATTTTTGCATATACTGCTGCTGCCACTTTCACAATGATTCAGTTCAGATCTGAAGCATGGGTAAATTGTGTGAATATTTTTAATGGTGTCCTCAGAAATCGGCTCCAGATGGTTCTGTTGTTACAAGTTAAGGTTTTTCAAAGAGACAAAACTAAAGACTCTTATCCTGGGATATTAAATCAAGAGCTTGTCATTGTATTTTTAAACTTTAGGTCCATGCTGTAACTGATGTTAAAAATGAGACTGATCACTGCACTGTAAAAAATACTCCACAGGTCTCCATATTTCTATATGAATATATTCCAATTATTAGTGGTTGTGTTTCCTACAGGGTCTAAATACATAGGGGAAGCTTTACAATGGCCTGTGAGAAAGCTGGAGATTTGGGAACAATAGTGAAGTTCCATGGGCTGATCTAGGTTCTATCCAGATCATTTTTGGCAACTCAAACTTTCCCTCTAGGAAAGGGGCTCAGGAGACGCAGCAAATAATTAAACTTCACAGGACTTGGTAAGGTGAAACTGGCAAGATTCCTAAGGGGTCTTTTTTTTTTTTTTCTTTTGGTTATTTTAAAGCAGCCAACAACTTTTGAGCTGTCAAGGCTATGACGAGTGGAACTCACAAAGAGGAGTTTTTTTTTCCACCTGTCTGCAAGTCATGCAGTGAGCTCCAGCTTTAATGAGTCAACACCCAGGCCAGGAAGGACTTTCAGTGAGGCAGGTGCCTTTAGGCTCATGTTCCTGTACATAGCTCTTCAACCATGTTCATCTACATACCTTTTCACATTTTTTCCTATAAGCAAAATGAAGTTGGACTTTTGCATAATCTCCATTTTTATCTGGCAAGGACTCCTAATCAGGGATGAGAGAAAACATGTGTGTGCTATATTGCCCCAGGAGGAGTCTCATAAAACATAGGGTAAAAGGAAAACTCAGGCTTCAAGTGACTAAACATATTTTAATAGAGTCAATGAGCATGAAGGGCAATGTGCTGTTATCTGTCCCCACTAGACAATGACTTTTCTAAGGACCAACTGAAATAACTTAGAATAGCTCTGGTTGCCTTGACCCACCCCGTACCTCCTCCACTTAGAAGCCACATTTGTCTGCAAATAGAAACTGCTTCTCATTTTTCTCAATGAAGGATTTTATAAGACCAAAAGGGCCTCCTTCCTGGGTCAAAAGTGTCCTGATATGTACAGTTTGCTTCCTTTGTATGAATAGACACCAATAATGTGTCACAGGATGGAAGACCACATGGTAGGACCACATGGCAAATGCAAGGGGTGATAGCAATTTTTTGTTGCTGTTGTTGGAGCATACAGTTTTTAATTTGGACTGTGTTAGAGCTTGCTTTAAGATGACACTGTAGTGCTATTTAACAAGGAATAGAACATTTCAAAAAGCAGAAAAATGTGCATGTATTTAAGAAAACAAAACAAGAAACAGAATGAGTACTTATAAAATTGTTTCCAGATAATCAGTAAAAAAATCAACACCAAAATACAAAGGTCCTGGTTCAAACCTTTTGGTGGAGCAAACAAGATCAATCAAATGTTACTTCAGAAATGTTAAATTTCTTTCATTGCTAGATTTTTTACTTTTATTGTTTACTGTCTATGCACTGTTAGTGGATTGTATATTTTAATTAATTGTTGAATGGATTGAGAAGTAATATTTTTCTTTCACATAAAATTGTTTATGAATGCAGTATGGTAAAAAAATTAACAAACATTTCCAATGCCTCCTTGACTTCACAATAATTAACATTAAATAAGGTTGTAGTCATTTTGTAAAGATTTTACTGAATGTAATATTTGAGAAATTTAAATTTCAAATATTTAACAGTGCCCATCTCCTCAAACAGATTCAGCCATATAAATTTAAACAGCTATAAGAACTTCTACTTAGACATTTCCTTGCTGTTTGTAAAGGTACAGATCCATATTACTAGATTATATTATCATTGTGTGTAATTTGGGATGTCTGTCCCATCACTTCCCAACAATTCCTCATAAATTTTCCAGATAATGTTCTATTAAAGAGGTTTTTGAAAATCTCTTTGCCTCAGTACCAAAATTCTTTTCCAGGCAGGAGCCTGCTCTTGGGCAAGGACTCATGATTTTCTTGTCTCAAAAAATCCTGGTGAATAATAATAACTTTCTTCTTTAGGTTTTTTGTTTTGCTTTTGTTTGTTTGTTTGTTTGTTTAGTTGTTTTTTCAGACAGGGTTTCTCTGTGCAGCCCTGGCTTTCCTGGGACTCACTCTGTAGACCAGGCTAAGCTCAAACTCAGAAATCTGCCTGCCTCTGCCTCCCAAGTGCTGGGATTAAAGGCATATGCCATCACTGCTCAGCCAATTCATGACTTTTTTGAAGAGATTATTTCAGCACAGTACTCCTTCAGAATTAGGAGAACAGACACAGCTGAACAGGGCCTAGATATAAAGATAAAGGGAATGCACAGAAATATACAGAGTTGGGGAGATCAAAGGGGAAGCTGTTGAAGTAGGCTATCGAGTAAGTCGATACTGGCTGTAAGTATTAGCACTCTGGTAAATTTGGGGATAGGAATGAAATCTTGGGCATCCTGCATGCCAGGCAATCCCCCAAAACAGAGCCTCACCCACATCCAATCACAAATTTTCCCCTTCATTTTTACCAGTGGTTACTCCTCTTGGGTGGTGTTGTCAGCTTTCTGTTGATATAGAAGTCAGGGGTGGGAGTTAAACTAATATTTGATAATCTGTCCCAGACAGTCAATATCTGGAGTTATAGAAAAGGAAAAGACATTATTCACAGAGTCAAAGCCATGTGTAAGGACCCAAAGAAAAATTTTATGGAGAGAACTTATAACTGGGTTCAGTAGGGTCAGTATTGTGAAAGCCTGACCTGGAGCTAGAGGACCACAATGCCCAGGTCAGTCTGTCCTTCATGCTACAGAAAGAAAGCCTGACTTATAACATTAATAATAATAATAATAATAATAATAATAATAATAATAATAATAATAATAGAACACAGAAACAAAATATACATTCCGTATTTTATTTTTATATTTTAAGATTTCAAATGAAGTCCCAGAAAATTTAGAGGCAAGAACAAATTTTCCTAAAAGTTTTTTAGCCACTATCTAAAATCTGAATTTTTGATAATTTGCCAGATGCCAACTTCCTCACTAGGTTCCTGAGACAGAGCAACTACAAGACGAAAAGAAGCAGCTGGTTGGCACTTAAAATATAGGTTGAAAATTCAATGATAATGGAGAGCTTACCAATTATAAACAAGTCCTCCAATTTTGCAGATGTAAAACCTTTTCAAGAGAACTAAAAAGCTATAGAAAAATGAACTTCAAATTGAAGCACACTACAAAAGTGAAATCCAGTTATATTTGCTAACCTGTTCAGCTGCATCCAGGGCACCTGTTTGCTCATTTACCAGGTGACTAAATTTCCACAGCTCAGTTGAACATTTTCAGCTACGGTAAACGCTCTAAATCTGTGATGTTCAAGCCTGGCTTTTTCTCAAACTTGCCTATAGGCAGCTCTACTAAAAAGACTATGGAACTGACAACAAACTAGATGACAGCTGATGTTAAAGACAGGATGGCATTTGATAACTAGCCTCTGCTCAGTGGCTGATAATTATCTCTAACTTCAGTTCCAGGTGATATGATGTCCTCTTCTGGCATCTCCGTGAATGTACTACTTGGATGTAGCTCTTATACACACCTGAAAACAAGTCACTTATTCAGGTAAAATAAAAGTAAATAAATCCTAAAAGCTAGAAGAGAAGGATCAGGGACATTAGATAGAGTAGGATGAGATGAATTGCCCTTCAGATTCATTTTATTAGGAGGGTTGCATTGCAGCCTGGGAGAGAAAGCACATCATCAGCCCTGAGAAATAGGTTTTCTTAAGACAGACAGTCATTGTGATAGTGTGGCAGGGGTCCTGAATGGGTGTGTTTTTCAGGCTCCAGAAATATTGAGAGAGACAGAGAATTCTGACTGACAGGGCAGATTTGAGGAACACTGAAAGAAGAGATGGAAGCCTCTAGGTACACCAGTTCCCTTTAGATCTCAAGAACCAAGCAAGTTTCTTATTCTTTTAGGATTGCAGGAGAGTCAAGATAATTGCCACAGCACAAGGCCTAGCTTACCTATTATAAATCACAGGGCAAAAATTACAGTCATCTCACAGCTGCAAGGGAGAGGAGGAGCACTCTGCAAGAGCTACAGGGTTATAGCATTGACTGCTTATCGATGCTGCCCAGTGAGAGATGCTATGGGGCACATGGTTTGGCATAAGGAAAAGGCAGCAGCAGACACAACTACTCTCTTATATTAACTAGCACTGATAACTTCTGAAGTGACTGTTTTATGTTATCTTCCCCTTGTGTACCTTCCCATCTGTTTTTCTGCGGTTCTCATTGTTTCTTTATTATCTGAGTCCAGTGGAAGAGAGGTTCACTTCAGGAGTTTGAGAAATAGTCAGGCACTATGGTTTCCTAACATAGGTTAGCATTGTTATATCCTGGAGAATTTTTAAAAAGCACTAATATTTGAGTGCCTTGTTGTCTCTATCTGGTATACAGCCTGGGTATTTAATGGCTGCGTTAGTCATTGATTCTTGTCCACATTACAGAATTTAAAACCATCTCAGTGATTACTTTCTACCTTCATCTGTGAGGGACTATCTAGATTGGGTTAGCTTCTGAGAACGTCTGTGAAGGATACTCTTGATTAAAATTAAAGTGAGAAGACTCATCTTAAGTGAGGGAGTCACCATTCCCTATGCCTGTGTCCTAGACTGAAAGGAAAAAGATGTAGGAAATTGAGCACTACCCCTCATTAGATCTTTGAATGAGTGAGGCTACCATGAGATCAGTGCCTCAGGCTCCTGTTACTGTGACTTCCTTTTGAGACTGGACTGAAACCTGGAACTGTGATTAAAAAAAAGCAATCCCTTTTCTGTTTTTCTTTTTCTTTTTTTGTTGTTTGTTTTGTTTTGTTTTGTTTTGTTTTGTTTTGTTTTGTTTTGTCAGAGTATGTCATCACAACAGGAAACATAGTGCCAAGTGGTGATTTTGGGATGTGGCTTAGTTGAAGAACCCTTGTCCCAAAACATCTCTCAATGTTGGAATGCTTACTGCTAAGACAGGTGGCGTTAGGACTTAGACAAACTACCAGGAAACACAAACACATGTGGCTTGACGTGATGAGCTGAGGACGAGGCCAGGTAGCTTCGGCAGAGAACTGAGAGGTCCTTGTTCCCTGGGCTCCATCCAACACAAGCCATATGGAACTTCATTACATCAGCCTCTTTTTTCAAAGGTAAAAAAAAAATGATCTCATCTTTATGTGCATCCTGTCAATTTTTAATTTTGGGCAACAAGTTCATTTTCATGAAAAGTCCTGAATAAGTTTAAGAAAAAACCTCTTTATGATCTGGATTCATCCTAGGAGATGGACAGCTTGCATGCTTTTTTATTTTTTTCCACATAGAAGACTCTTTCATATTACTATAGCACATTTTATTTTTTCATTTTTATCTTTCACTCTATATGATGTACATATTTGCATTTATGTGTGTTAATGCGCCACACATAAAATTGAGGCAGTGTGTTGACCAAGGTCCTTTCCCTCATTGTCTAACTTATTTGAGGGAATGTCTCCAGTTTTTTTGTATAGTTTACAACAGGCTAGCTAGTTTAAGAACTTGTGTGGACTTTCTTCTTTTCATGTCCTTCCCAACAAACTGTAGGAGGTGTGTGATTATAATTGGTAACCACCAAAATCTGCTTTATGTGTGCTCTGTAACAAAGTTTCTCATGCATGTATGACATGGGCAAAGATACCATGATCCATTCCTCTAGCCCAGTACACTAGCTTCCTAGTATTCTTTTTCCAGAAATATTCTTTCCTCTTTGCTCTCAGGGAAATGTGACCTTGCTGTCCCCCCACTGCCTATAGGCAGTTTTGGGAACTTCCACTTTGTGTTCACAGCCTTAAACTTGGTGCAGATATTAAACTGGCACCTTGCCTTAGATTCCCACCTTAAAGAATGTGTGTTAGATCATTAATGCCAAATACTAAACACCCACACCAAATTTTGCAGTGCTCATGGATTCATGAGGAGATAATTAGCAATTACTTCACTTCCAACCGAGTGGCATGAGCTGAGGATAAGCTTCTCTCAGTAGATTATACATTAGAGAGAAAAATGTCAAACAGCAAAAATGGGATGCTAAGTCCTCCCACACAAGCATCACCACAGTACTAATGAGCCAGCTTTTCTGTCACACTTGGAGCTAGTGGGAGATGACCTGAGAATAAGTCAGAGGAGCTTTCTATTGGAAGAACTTTATTTTGACTCTAAATATAAGTGAAAAAGTAGGTCAGTTGTCACGTACTGAAGCTATTTTAGTTCAGCTGGAGAAAAATCAACCATGTTTTGGAAATAAACTTTGGAAAAGTTAGTCTCCTTATTTTACATGAAATTAAGAAAAACACTTTAATTTCAAGTTCATCCCTTCCTAATTCTCGTGTGTGTGTGGGTGGGTGGGGCAATGGGTTACATGCAGATGAAAGAAAGATGAAATTTCAAAACCTGTAAGTCATATAAAGTACTCAGAAATTGCTGGTTATTTGTGAGCCCAGAGGCTGTCTGGGGTTGAGAAAAAAGAAAAACAAATCTGGGTATGCCCCGTAGTTAAAACATTCCTGGGAACAGCTTGACCATAAGATAAGGAGGAATGTGAGGACATAACAGGGCTATCTGAACTGAGTCAACAACTCACAGAACTCTGACACTCTGCACGTACATGTAATTTTTCTGCTGATGTTTGAATAAGCCAATAGTGTGTCACTATGCTGAACTCCACACCCCTAAGCCCCTTACCCCATAAAAACCCCTAGCTTTCAAGCCTTGTGGCCGACATCCATTATCTCCTGTGTGGGATGCATGTCGGTCCAGAGCTCCGTAATTAAACGACCTCATGGAATTACATCAAGATGGTCTTCCTTCGTGATTTTTTGGGTGCATGCTGAATCGGGAAAGTAGTGGAGGTTTCCCCACTAGGTTTCCCCAGACAGCCTGGTTTCCAGTGGAGAGTAGATCTTGAACCCCGGGACCCTGTAGTGATAATTCACTTACATGGGAAGGAAGGAGTTCTCTCATGTCTCCTGGACCCTGGCTTCTGTCAGAGTTCCCACCCCCACAACCCCCACAGGAGAGGTGTGGCTATCAGCCACTTAGGAACAGCACCAAGCCCTTTCACATGCAAATAAGGTTTCCCCCAAACTCTCAGCCCAAGCCAATTAGAAGGGCTTGCTGTTAAACTCTAAATCACTACCAGAACTGTATATAGGAGAGCCATGCAAGGAATCAAAGGACTGGGAGAACTATTCCTTTGTCTGATCCTTTTGTTCCAAGAGCTGTAACACTTGGGAAGAGATCTTCTTTTCCAAAGAGCCCTAGTTTCACCACATTCCTCACTGGATTGTAGG
The DNA here is from genome assembly GCF_000001635.26 of Mus musculus. Taxonomy (NCBI): domain Eukaryota; kingdom Metazoa; phylum Chordata; class Mammalia; order Rodentia; family Muridae; genus Mus; species Mus musculus. The sequence continues at coordinate 98,926,403 of NC_000067.6, forward strand.
ATTTTCTCAGACCCAGACTCAGAGTTACCAAGTGACCGGACACTTTGCCCCTTCTTAGAATTGGGAACAAAACATCCATGGAGGGAGTTACAAAGACAAAGTTTGGAGCTGAGACAAAAGGATGGACCATCTAGAGACTACCATATCCGGGGAACCATCCTATAATCAGCTGCCAAACACAGACACCATTGCATACACTAGCAAGATTTTGCTGAAAGGACCCAGATATAGCTGTCGTTTGTGAGACTATACCGGGGCCTAGCAAACACAGAAGTGGATGCTCACAGTCAGCTATTGGATGGATCACAGGGCCCCCAATGGAGGAGTTAGAGAAAGTATCCAAGGAGCTAAAGGGATCTGCAATCCTATAGGTGGAACAATATGAACTAACCAGTACCCCCGGAGCTCATGTCTCTAGCTGCATATGTATCAGAAGATGGCCTAGTTGGCCATCAGTGGAAAGAGAGGCCCATTGGTCATGCAAACATTATATGCCTCAGTACAGGGAATGCCAGGGCCAAAAAGTGGGAGTGGGTGGGTAGGGCAGTGGGGAAAGGGTATGGGGGCCTTTTGGGATAGCATTGGAAATGTAAATGAGGAAAATACCCAATAAAAAAATAAAAAAAAAAAGAAAGAAAGAAAGAGGCTTCCTCTGTCTCCCTGCCTGTACTCACTTCCCTCGCTGGGGCCTTCCCACCCGGCCTGGATAAAGGTCTCCGTGGAAAACTTCTGGTACCTAGGCCCACGTGTGTGTGTGTGTGTGTGTGTGTGTGTGTGTGTGTGTGTGTGTGTGTCTGTGTGTGTGTGCGTGTTGTGTGTGTGTGAGAGAGAGAGAGAGAGAGACAGACAGACAGACAGACAGACAGACAGACAGACAGAGAGACAGAGAGACAGAGAGGAGGTGCTTGGATATCTCCTTGCCTTTACTTTCCCATCACTGGAATTACAAAGTGTGTGTCACCAGCGTATCAACAAATACTTTACTACCCAAGCTATCTTCTACATCTATGTTTAACTGAAGAAATAATTGTTTACTGTGCTATTTCTTGTGGACACTTGATGCCCCTTTCCCTCAGCCACTCTTTCACAGTCTCTAACCTCTTGCTTTTTCCTGCCCTCTATTTCACCACATGTTCCCACCTTATATTTAAAACCAAGTAATTATAGGACTATGCTGCAAGGCAGACAGAAGCTGAAGGAAGTGACTAGATCACTAACTTCTTTATGTTAACTTGTAGCAGGGCATAAGCACTTATCTAGCATTTATATTTGATATAGCATGTAGTACTTCTCTACATAACTGTATTGAATAGAAAAATAAGGCTATAGGGATGCATATGTATGTGGGCCATTTCATTATATTTTCTGCTGGTCATTACAGGACTCCTGAGATAGAGTGTTATGGTTAAATGTAAAATGTCCAACATAGGCTTTTGTGTTTGAATACTGGGTCCCAAACTAGGCATTATCTTGGTTTGGTTAATTGAGGTTGAGAAAGCTAAAAGTGGGAAGTTCCAGTTCCTGGCTTGGGTTCCGGAATGAAACACAAAAGGAAAAGCTAGATGAGCATGCATATTTATCTCTTTCTCCTTTTTGCTTGTGAATACAACATGACTACGTTGGTGAGGAATTTTATACATTAGGTTATCTGAAGTGAAAGCTCCTCTGAACATGTGGGAAACCATGTTCATGCATTACATTAAAAGAAAAAAAATGAACTGAACATAAACTTTCATCTGTTTGCGTTCTTTTGTCAAGCAATGATCAGCTGTTTCAAACTTCTGCAATGATAACTTCACTGTTTTAAACATGATATAGTATAACTTCATTGTGTGCCAAAATAGGACATCATTTAATTGTTTTTGTTACAGTATTTAATCATAGCAAAAGGAAAAATAGTATATCTCTGCACATGTCTTGGCACTGGACCCAAATGAGTAGGGTTCTCTCTCTCTCTCTCTCTCTCTCTCTCTCTCTCTCTCTCTCTCTCTCTCTCTCTCTCTCTCTTTCTCTCTCTTTCCCATGATAGCAAGTTGCTCTATCTGCTTTTACCCTACTAATTCTACTAAGACAACTCTTGCCAAGGACTAATAGAGTTACTATTTCATCTAGTCAGGATCCATGAAGTGCTGTAGTATGTCTATGGCCTCCCATATTTCCTTTGAAACTACAGTTATTAAGTAGCAATGAATTAACTTATGGTTACGGTTACAATAACCCTAACTGTTTTAAAGATTGTACCAGTACATACACCGAAATAAGAGCACTCCTTATAGGAGTTGATTCTTTCCTTCTGCCATATTATTCCAAGGACTGAATTCACATTATCAGGCTTACTTATGGGTGGCTTTAGCTGCTAAGCCATCTTATTTTCTCTGCAATAATTTTTCTGAGATGTTATCCCACAGAATCTGGAGCCTACTGATTGTACTACATTGAATGCCTGGTCATTGAATCCCAGAAATATGTCTGTTTTCACCTTTCTAAAGGTAGGACTACAGATACATATCACTATGTCTATCTTTTTATATGGGTGCTGGGATTGAACTCAAATCTTCATGTTTGTGCTATGAACACTTTACTAACAGGGCCTTGTCCCCAACTTCCTACAAAAAAGTTGGATGAAGCTAATTCAACATGAAAAGGAGTTCAGAAAGAAAAACAAGTATGTACCTGATGAGAGTTCTACATTTTTATTATCAATTCTTTTTTTTTTTTTTTACTTTTTATTTTTTGGTTTTGTTTTATTTTTTAAGATGGGGTTTCTCAAGAGCCTGTCATGGAACTCACTCTATAGACCACATTGGCCTCCAACTCAGAGATCCACCTGCTGCTGCCTCCTGGATGCTGCTATTAAATGTGTGCATCCCTTACCAATTTTTATGGTTCACTGAAACTCTATTCACTGAAGAACAGGAAGCTTGTAAACCTTAATCTGTTCATTAGGAAAAACATAACACAGAAAGAAGTTGAATGTTTTGTAATTAGAACCCTAACCTTGTGGAAACTTTCATTCAACTTTCAAGCATATCACATTTTAAAATTTGTTCACAGTATCTCAAAAATCCATTATATTTTCCAACTCCATAGCTTCCAAAATACCATCTGCTAAACTTTCATTCTCTAGACTACAGTATTATGAAAAAGCAGTGATGTCTTTAAAGCTGGGGCAGAGTTATAAGAAAGTAGGCCAATGGGTATATTCCTTAGGGAAATGTTGGGATTTGGGCCTCTTTTGACTCTCTCACTTGAAGCCATCATATTTGAATATTCTTTATCTGCTTTGCCATTCCACCATGACATACTGAACTATTACAATTAAGAAGCATCAGGGCCTAGCAGCCATGGACTTAGAAACAATGAATCAAACTAAATCTCTACTCTTAAGTATTTAATCATAACTACAGAGAGGTGACTCATCCACTGTTATGGTTTAAATGTAAAATGTTCCTTAGTGGTTCATATTTGAAGATGCATTCCCCAGAATGAAATTATTTGGCGGAAGTTATACAAACCTCAAGGGGTTAAATGTAATTAAAAAGAGTAGGTCACTTGGTATCCATTCCGGGGACTACCCCTGATATGTTCTATCATCCCCAATTGTCATGAAATGGTAAAGCTCCTTCCTCACCACTTTTGCTATCATGGTGACTGCTTGTACCCATGGGGCAAAGCAACCATGGGCTGTATCCATTAAAACCATGAGCTAAAGTAAAATGTCTCTGTCCTTTAGGAGTACATGTTAAACATTTTGTGTCACATACTAAAAAAGGAATGATGTATCGACTAAAATCAAAAGTTATCAATAATCTGCCTTTAAAAGTAGGATTGTCTGAAGTGAGATGGTCTAAGTATTTCAAAATATTTGGCTTTCGTGCTGTGTTTTGAAAATAATGGCATCTTTCTTGGGCCAGGGACTTAGGGTGCTAAAAACTCAGTTGTAACCAAAAGTCACCCTGAGACAATTCATATTAAAGTTACAGACACAGGTGTCCAGATGTGAAGTGAAAGCAAGAATTAGTAACAGAAATTAAGTAAGAAAGTAACATGAGAGAGTGTGAAGACTTGTTATAAAAGAAAGAAAAACTCTGAACTTTCTTATCCATTAATCTCTCTGTCTCTGTCTCTCTCCGTCTCTCTGTCTCTTTGTCTCTCTGTTTCTCTCTCTCTCTCTCTCTCTCTCTCTCTCTCACACACACACACACACACACACACACATTTCCTAGTAGTTAGAAAGGTTTCCTTTAATATTAAATTTAACGTAGTGTTTCTGTCTATAAAGCTTTTGAGCTTTACATTTTATGAACTTTAATGTAACAGACAAAGGGACACATATTAGAATTAGCCAGTGAAGACTCTTTGGCCCACTAATGGGGTAAAGGAGGCACATGTTATCAGCTTCAGTTGAGAAATCTGTCTTGAGGCATTAGAATGTATTTATAGTCTATCATGATGCTTGGCATTGTGTAGCAATGCCCCTCCCTATAACAAAAGCTTAATAGCTCCATTTTCCAGCTGTTTCTCTGTTGACAGATGTCCTAGTGGTCCAAATTGCACAACAAAGTATGAGTGTTACATAAAGTTAGGGCTACTGCTTGCTGGACGAGCTGTTAATTTCTGTTCAATGAGACACAATATGTTATTAACATTTGAGTTTCAGTGAATTTGCTTAAGGGACTCTAACATGAGTTGCCTCAGAACTGAGTCTTGTGAAATCAAAAGCCAAGGATTTATCTTTGGCACTCAGTGGTACTATGTGGAAAGCCTTACTCCTTCTCTTAACTTTCCATGATAACAAGCAGCCTCAGTTCTCTGTGTGGCTCATGCAGCCTAACAGCAGTGAGATTTATGGAAGGCCAGCAAATCCTGGGAATCACAGGCATTTATATTTCAATGACTGTTCTCAGAGTCATCCATCAGAGTTCTATGACTTGTAAATAAAAGGAGCTACATACATATATATTTGGACTGCATTTTTTCTGACCTTATGCTCTGTGATGTAATTACTTATCTCTGTGTTGAGGTTTGTTAATCTTTACCTGCAGGTCATGCCTCAAATATCAAATTTATTATATCAAATAGTCTGAATAATTAGAACAAAAGGTTAGTATGTCAGTTGTGTGTGTGTGTGTGTGTGTGTGAGTGAGTTCATGCATATGACAGTTAGTTGGTAGAAAATAACCTCCAATTCTATCTCTCTGGCACTTTAATTTTGCTTGAGATTGGATCACTCACTTGATGGATTCTGTCAAATAGGGAAGGCTAACTCGCTTATTATATCCAGATGCCACTTTATCTATAGACTATGTGCTTATAAAATCCAAAATGAATCAGTGAAATCACTGACTCAACATCAGTAAAAGAATCTAAGTTAATATTGACACTGACATAATTACATGATAGACCGGAAAGGGAGATATTTAATAGTGCAATAAGGTAATTCTAAACATAAGTCTAAAATATATTTCTAAGGCATTATCACATAAAATTAATACCGTAGATTTAAAAATCAAATATCAGGAGAGAAGCAATAAACAAATTAAATATCATTCCATGTTAAGCAATGAAAGACTCAACAAAATAAAACTGTGAATTTCTCTTAAATAACCTGCTAATTTACTGCTATCTCAACTAAAATCTATATGTCATTTTAGTGAAAAATCTGAAGTTGAATTCAATATATATATTTATATTCAAAAGAACGCCAAAGTAATCATGAAGAATAACAGATAACAAAGGCTGTAATAGTGATTTATGAAGATGATACATAAGAAAGACACGGAGACAGCAAATAAAACCACAAGCAAACCATAAAAAAGGGACAAGGAAGATAGCTAATAAAATGAATTATATGAACTACATATCAATAGTGAAAGTCTTACATTCTCATTTCTTATCATTCATAGAAATCACTTTCAGCTATAGTGCAGATCTTATATAAAGAAAAAAATAAATATATGAATGGAATTACTTTTCTAACTTAGGTAAGCCGGTGTGTTAATCAGTGTGATGGCTTGTTTTTAATGCTGAGTTGACAAAAAATATACTCACTGGGAAAGGTGTCTCAATTTGGGATAATGTACATTGTATTGGTCTGTGAGCATATCTGTGAGAGGTTTTCTTAGTTGGTGGGAAAATGCAACATGATGTGAGGAGGACTGTTTCATAGTCTAGGCCCTGGAGTGAATGAAAATGGGAAAGCAAACTGACCACTAGCAGGCATGCTTTAGTCATTTGTCCTTTGCTCTTGACTATGGATATGTTGTGACCCACTGCTTTAGTACGTTTTTCAAAGTGCACATACAATGATCCACTTAATCAGACTATGCACCATTTTCTCAAGTTTCCATCCTCTAGCCCAAATAACATCAAATTAATAAACATATTAGTGAATTAGGAATTCTCAAGCACTATTAACTTTCCAAAGTCCTTCCTGGGATAGTGAGCTTTTTCCATGTGTGCCTTGGGTTTTATACCCAAACCAGAAGACCCAAGACTTCAACAGTTCTCAAAAAAGAACTGTAGCATAAAGTGAATAAGACTGTAACTGCTAAGATCTGATGGAAATTTTGGTATGAGCAAGAATAGGAAGGAAAGAAAGGACAATCAGTCTATTTTATCATACATAATTTGAATCAGGCAGCCATAAGTCATCTGGTAAAGCATCATTGGCAGCTGGCAATATGGATTTATTTCAAGTCCCCTACTATGGGTTTCAGAAATCTGCCATGCAGCTAGTTCCTATGAGCTGCAAAAACCCCACTTAACTTCATCAGCCTCCTTAGTATCACTGTTTTTGTGGCATGCTGAAGGAAAGTTTATTTGTCTAATTGTAAGTTGGTCTCCTAAAGCAAAATCACTATGGATAGACAGGTTGGAAGGATCTTCTCTTGACAACTTACTAAGAAGTAAAATATTCACAGAGATCTAAGGAAATAGTAAGATATTGAAAAAGTATGTAAGGATATTGACAGTTTTACAAAGCATTCTGGCTTGAGTGAATTTATTTCCAATGAAAATATATTCTATTCTTTATGCCAAGATGTCAAAATTACCCTGTGGTGTTTGGCAAGCAAAATCGACACCATGATATTTAAAAAGTTGAAGAGGAATGAAACTTGACCACTTGTGCATTGAATCAATTTGTTTGCTCATTAAGATAAGATTCATGGAGTCCATGTTAGCCTATAATACTCTATGCAGCTGAAGATAGTCTTTAACTTCTGATCATTTTCTTTCTTTCTTTTTTTATTTTTTATTGTTTATTTTATTTACTTACATTCCTATTTTTATTGAGTATTTTCTTTATTCATATTTCAAATGTTATCCACTTTCCAGGTTCCCTCTAAAGCCCCCTTCCTATCCATCCTCCCCCAGCATTTCTGAGGGTGTTTCCTAACTCACCCACCTACACTTGCCTCCACATCCTGGAATTCACCTACACTGGGGCATCTAGCCTTCACAGGACTAAGGAATCTCTCCTCCCATTGATGGCAAACAAGGCCATCCTCTGCTACATATGCTGCTGGAGGAATGGGTCCCTCCACATGTACTCTTTGATTGGTTGTTTAGGCTCTGGGAGCTCTGGGGTGTCTGGTTGGTTGATATTGTTGTTCTTCCTATGGAGTTGCAAACCCCTTCAGCTCCTTTAGTCCTTTCTCTAGTTCCCTATTGAGGACCCTATACTCAGTCCCATGGTTGGCAGTAAGCATCCTCCTCTGTATTTGTCAGCCTCTGGAAGAGTCTCTCAGGAGACAGCTATATCACTCTCCCATCAACAAGCAATTCTTGGCATCCACAATAGCATCCAGGTTTGGTGACTGTATATAGATCCTCAGGTTGGCAATATGGGGATGGCATTTCCTTCATTCTCTGCTCCATACTTTGTCTCGACATTCACCCCCATGAGTATTTTGTTTGCCCTTTAAGGACAGATTCGCCCACACTTTGGTCTTCCTTCTTGAGTTTCATGAGGTCTGTGAAATGTATTTTGGGTATTCTGAGCTTTTGGGCCAACATACACTGATCATTGAGTGCATAACATATGTGTTCATTTGTGACTGGGTTAGCTCATTCAGGATGATATTTTCAAGTTCCATCCATTTGCCTATGAATTTCATGAAGTCATTGTTTTTAATAGCTGATTAGTACTCCACTCTGTAAATGCAGCACATTTTCTATATCCATTCCTCTGTTGAAGGACATTCTTGATCTAAGAACACAAGTCATTGGTGTTCAGTAAAATTTCCCCTGTGCCCATGTATTTGAGTTTCTTTTCCACTTTCTCTTCTATTATAGTCATAGTATCTGGTTTTATGTGGAGGTCCTTGAACCACTTGCACTTGAGCTTTGTACAAGGAGATAAAAATGGTTAAATTTGCATTCTTCCATGTGCCAACCTACAGTTGAACCAGTATCATTTGTTGAAAGTTCTGTCTTCCCCTCCACCCCATCCCCCCAATGGATGGTTTTTGGATCCTTTTTCAAAGATCAAGTGATCATAGGTATGTGTGCTGATTTCTGGGAGTTCAATTCTACTCCATTGATATACATGTTTGTCTCTGTACCAATACCATGTGGGTTTTTTTTTTTTTAATCACTATTGCTCTGTAGTATAGCTTGAGGTCATGGATAGTGATTCCCCCAGACATTCTTATATTGTTGAGAACAGTTTTTGCTATCCTAGTTTTGTTGTTGTTGTTGTTATTTCAGATAAATTTGAGAATTCTTCTATCTCTGAAGAATTGAGTTGGAATTTTGATGGTGATTGCTTTGAATTAGTAAATTGCTTTAGGTTAAATGGCCATTTTTACCATGTTAAACCTGCTGATCCATGATCATGGGCAATCTTTCCATATTCTGAGTTCATCTTCAATTTCTTTCTTCAAATACTTGAAATTCTTGTCACACAGATTTTTCATTTGCTTGGCTAGTTTCACACCAAGATATTTCATATTATTTGTGACTATTTTAAAGTATGTTGTTTCCCTAATTTCTTTCTCACCCAGTTTAGCCTTTGAGTAGAAGAAAGCTACTGATTTGCTTGAATTAATTTAATAACCAGCCACATTTCTAATGTTGTTTATCAACTGAAGGAGTTCTCTTGGAAATTTTTTTGGGTCACTTATATATACTATCATATCATCTGCAAATAGTGATATCTTGACTTCTTCCTTTCCAATTTGTATTACGTTAATCTCCTTTTATTGCCTAATTTCTCTGACAAGAACTTCAAGTACTATAATGGAGTGGGTAGCATTGCATATTGTGTGACAAAATTCTAGAGATTATTTCTGTGTGCTAACTGGGTTTATCCATTAAATACTAATTATGAAAAATTTCTACCTCTTTCATTTACTTGCAAGTTCTAGTGTGTGTGTGTGTGTGTGTGTGTGTGTGTGTGTGTGTGTGCGCGCGCGTGCACGCATGCACACATATGTGTCTTATCAAAGGAATTGTCTCTAGTACAAGAAGAAGGGGCAATGATGTGAGGTTTTGAAAAGCTTTCTAATGAAGCTTGATGGGTCTTCTTGTTATACTCTTGCTTGCTCACTCATTCATTGTGTTTATCTTTTAACATACATTTGGAAAATCTGCTGAATTATAGACAAAGTTTGAACCAAAGCCAAAGTTAGTGCCAGTTACATTCAGTTTGTATTCCTTGGCCAGTTGTTCAGTGTCTACCAGGACCCAGTAGCATAAGCTGAATATTTTTCAATTTATAATTCTTCAAGACCAGTGATATGGTTCTTCTCTAGAAGATCACACAGCTGAAAATGCACAAAACAACTTCACTACTCCTGACAGCATGACGGAATTTCATAGTAATCTGCACTGTAAGAATAAAAGCATCAACACCGTTTGATACATGGTCTGCACTGGAGCTACATTATTTTTTAAAGAAAAGTGTATATATTTCTTCTTCCTGGTCCTTTCTGCTGGAGAAGACCCCTAGCTGGTCTGCTCCAGTGAAGACACCATATCCTGACCCATACTATAGGACCTGCTGCACTTAGAGGAGTTGGTAAGAACCCTTCCAGCATCCCCTACGCCTGAGTACCAGAGCTGCCACTGAGAGCCCTGTGGACTCAGGACCCATCACCCACAAAAATCTCACCCTCACAAAAACACTCCTATTCCACCCCATCTGCCTGGTCCTTTCTGTTGGGGCAGATTCCTAGCTGGAAGAAACCATATCCTGATCCAAACTGGAGGACCCACAGCACTCAGATCAGTTGAGTATCCACTGCATTCAAAGCAATTGAAGATCAACTGCACTCAGACTAGTTCGACAACAGCTTGACTGCTCCACTGAAGACCCATCAGTCCGAAGGCCTCACAGGAGATATGCTGCAGCCAGGGCAACAGATCAGCAGCTTCTCTGCCCCTGTTCGAGCCCCCATTTGGAAAGCCACACAAGTGGTCTGCTACAGCCAGGGATGCAGGCCTACTGGGATACCTGAAAGAACCCAGGGACAAAAGCAGCAGATTCCAGACAGTCACCCAGACCAACAAACACCAGGGATATCCAGATAGAGAGAGGAAAATACAAGACCATAAGCAGTAGAAGCCAAAATAAGTGGGCATCATCAGAAACCAGTGATCCCAACTTAGTAAGCCCTGAAAACACCAGCACACATGAAAATCGGGTATCTGTCCTAAAGTCCTATCTCAAAAAGATGGTAGAGTCCTTTAAGGACAATATCAGTAACTCACTGAAAGAAATATAGGAAAACACAGGTAAACAGGTGAAGGAATTGAATAAGGCAATCCAAGAATTAAAGTAGAAGGGGAAATGATAAAGAAAACATAAATGGAGGGAGACCTGGAAATGCTAAACCTGGGAAAGAGGTCAGAAACTACAGATGAAAGTATCACCAACATAATACAAAAGATAGAAGAGAGAATCTCAAGTGTAGAAGATACCATAGAAGAGATTGACAAAAATGTCAAAGAAAATTCAAAACATAAAATACTCCTAACCCAAAGCATCCAGCAAATTCAGAACACAATGAAAAACCAAATCTAAGAATAATTGAAATAGATGAGAAAGAAAAAGCCCAGCTCAAAGGACCTGAAAGTGACTTTAACAAAATCATAGAAGAAAAATTCCCCAACCTAAAGAAAGAGATGGCCATAAAGGTACAGGAAGCCTATAGAATACCAAATAAATGGAACAAGAAAAGAAAATCCTCTTGTCACATAATAATTAAAACGCTAAACCCACAGAACAAAGGAATGCTATTAAACTATGCTAGGGAAATGAACCAAGTAACATACAAATGTAGACCTATCAGAATTACACCAGACTTCTCAACAGAGTCTATGAATACCAGAAGAGCCTGTTCAGAGGTCTTGCAGACTTGAAGAGAACACAAATGCCAGCCCAGGCTACTAAACCCAGCAAAACTCTCAATCAACATAGATTGAGAATCCAAAATATTCCAGGACAAAACCAAATTCAAACAGTATCTATCTCCCAATCCAGTCCTACAGATCCTAGAAGGAAAACTCCAACACAAGGAAGGGACCTACAAAAAAGAAAAGACAAAATATTAAACATCTAACAACAAATTCGAAGGAAGAGAAGCACAAGCACATAAAGCCACCTAGAAGAACAAACATACCAGCAACCAACAGTCATCTCTCTTTAATATCTCTCAATATTAATGGATTCAACTCATCTATAAAAATATATCTTAACTGCCCCACCTGGGGGTCCATCTCATAATCAGCCACCAGACACAGACAGTATTGCATACACCAGCAAAATTTTGCTGAAGGGACCCTGATATAGCTGTCTCCTGTGAGGCTTTGCCAGTGCCTGGCAAATACAGAAGTGGATACTCACAGTCATCTATAGGATAGAACACAGGGCCCCAATATAGGAGCTAGAGAAAGTACCCAAGAGCTGAAGGGGTCTGCAACCCTATAGTTGGAACAACAATATGAACTAATCAGTACCCCCAAAGCTCGTGTCTCTAGCTGCATATGTAGCAGAAGATGGCCTAGTTGGCCATCATTGGGAAGAGAGGCCCCTTAGTCTAGAAAACTTTATATGCCCCAGTACAGGGGTACGCCAGGGCCAAGAAGTGGGTAGTAGGGAGCAGGGCAGGGGGAGGGTATAGGGACTTTTGGGATAGCTTTTGAAATGTAAATGAAGAAAATATCTAATAAAAATGTGGGAAAAATATATGTTAACTGACTGGGTTTGCAAAGATGATTCAGCATTTTCTTGCATATATGAAACACATCTCAATAACAAAAACAGCCACTATCTCAGAGTACATGGATGGAAAGAGATCTTTCAAACAAATAGTCCCAGGAAACAAGTAGAAGTTACCATCCTAATATCCAATAAAATAGACTTTCAACCAAAAGATATCAAGCATGATGAAGAAGGATACTTCATATTCCTCAAGGGGGAAATCCACCAATTCTGAACATCTATGCCCCAAATGCTAGAGCACCAACATTCATTAAAAAAAAAAAAAAAAAAAAAAAACAAAACAAAAAAAACAAAAAAAAAACAAAACAAAAACAAAAACAAAAACAAAAACAAAAACAAAAACAAAAAAACTTTGTAAAACTGAAAACACACATTGAATAGTGTGAGACTTCAATACCCCACTCTCACCCATGGACAGGTCATTGAAACAGAAACTAAACAGAGACACAGTGAAACTAAGAGAGGTTATGAACCAAATGGATTTAACACATACCTATAGAACATTTCACCCTAAAACAACAACAACAACAACAACAAAACAAACACCTTTTTCTCAGCACCTCATAGTACCTTATCCAAAATAAACTATATAATTTGTCAAAAAAAAAAAACCTCAACCTATACAAGAAGATTAAAATAATACCATGTATCCTATTAGATCACTGTGGCCTAACGCCTGATCTTCAATAACAGCAAAAACTAAAGAATGCCCACATACATGTAGAAACTGAACAACTCTTTACTCAATGATAACTTGCTCAGAGAAGAAATAAAGGAAGAAATTAAAGACTTCCTGGAATTTAATGAAAATATTGACACATCATACCAAAACTTATGGGACACAATGAAAGCAGTGCTAAGAGGAAAGTTCATAGCACTAACTGCCCTGGTAAAGAAATTGAAGAGATATCTTATACTAAAAACTTTACAGTACATGTGCGAGCTCTAGAACAAAAACAAGCAAACTCACACAATAGAAGTAGAAGGCAGGAAATAGTAAAACTCGGAACTGAAATCAACTAAATGGAAACAAAGAAAACAATGCAAAGAGTCAACAAAACCAAAAGCTGTTTCTTTAAGAAAATCAACAATATAAATAAACCCTTAGCCAAACTTACTAAAGGTCAGAGAGGCAGTATCCAAATTAACAAAATCAGAAATAAAAAGGAAAACATAAGAACAGAAACAGAGGAAATTCAAAAAATCATCAGATACAACTATAAAAGCCTATACTCAACAAAACTGGAAAATCTAGATGAAATGGATGGTTTTCTAGACAGATACCACATACCAAAGTTAAAAAAAGAGCAGGTAACTATTTAAACAGGCTCATATCACATAAGGAAATAGAGGAAGTCATTAAAAACCTTCCAACCAGAAAGACCAGGACTATATGGATTTAGTGTAGAATTCTACTAGACATTCAAAGAAGACCTGATACCAATTTTCCTGAAATTATTCCATAAAATAGAGGGAGAAGGAACACTACCTAACTCATTCTGTGAAGCCACAATTACTCTGATAGCTAAGCCAAACAAATACCCAACCAAAAAAAAGAGAACTTCAAAACAATCTGGCTTATGAATATCGATGCAAAAATACTCAATAAAATTATTGCAAACCAAATCCAAGGGCACATCAAAACCATCATTCACCATGATCAATTTGGCTTCATCCCAAAGGTTGTTTTAATATAGGAAAATCCATTAATTTAATCCACCATATAAACAAACTCAAAGAAAAAATATCACATGATCATCTTCTTAGATGCAGAAAAAGCATTTGACAAAATATAACACACTTTCATGTTAAAAGTTTTGAAGAGATTTGGAATCCAAGTCACATACCTAACATAATAACAGCAAATTACTGCAATCCAACAGCCAATAGCTTATTAAATAGAGACATACATGAAGAAATCCCACTAAAATCCGGGACAAGATATGGATACCCACTCACCCCATATCTATTCAATATAGTTCTTGAAGTGGTATCTAGAACAATAAGACAAGAAAAAGAGATCAAGTGGGTACAAATTGGCAAAGAAGAAATAAAGGTATCACTATTTGCAGATGCTATGATAGTATAAATAAGTGATCACAAATATTCTACCATAGAACTTTTCCAGCTGATAAATAACTTCAGCAAAGTGACTGGATATAAAATTAACTCAAATAAATTAGTAGCTTTCCTTTATACAAGTGATACACTGGCTGAGAAAGAAATTAGGGAACCAATTCCCTTTACAATACTCATAAATATTATAGACGTCTTTGGGTAATTCTAACCAAACAAGTGAAAGATCTGTATGACAATAACTTTAAGTCTCTCAAGAAAGAAATTGAAGATCCAAGAAAATTGAGAGATCTCCCATGCTCATGGATTGTCAGAATTAACATAGAAAAAGTGGCCAACCTACCAAAGGCGATCTTTAGATTCAATGTAATCCCCACCAAAATTTCAACACAATTCTTCAAAGACATGGAAAGGGATATTCTCAAATGCATCTGGAAAGGCAAAAAACCTAGAATATTGAAAACAATTCTTAACAATTAAGGAAGAGCTGGGGGGATCATCATCCCTGACCTCAAGCCTTACTACAGAGCAATAGTGATAAAAACTGCATGGAATTGGTACAAAGACACTCATGTTGATCAATGAAATAGAATTGAAGACTCAGAAGTAAAACCATTTACTTATGGACACTTGATCTTTGACAAAGACACCAAAATATACAATAGAAAAAAAAGAAGCATCATATATAAATGGTGCTGGTCTAACTGGCTGCCTTTATGTAGAAAATTAAAATAGACCCAAAAGGACATGCACTGTATGTACTCATTAATCAGTGAATATTAGCCAAAAATACAAAACAAGCAAAACAAAAAATTAAAACAAAACAACAAAAACAAAAACAAACAAAAACATACAGAATACCCAAGATACAGTCCACAGAACTCGAAAAGTCAACAAGCTGAAGTGCCCAGGTGAGAATGCCTCAGTCTCACTTGGAAGGGAATAGAAAGAAATCACAAGAGGGTAGGGATGGAGGGACCTGGAGTGAAAGTGGACAGTTGGGGGAGAGGAACCTCATCTAGTACTGAGTGGAGGAAAATGACTGAAGCCCTGACAGCCAGCAGAAAGAATGCAAACAGGCAACTTTGGGAGGTAGAAGTTTGAGGGGACCCTCCAGAATGCACCAGAGACATGGGAGGTGAGAGACTCTCAGCACTCAAAGGGAGGGACCTTAAATGGAATGTCCAACATTAAGGGGAGGAAAAGTACAAAGCCCACCTTCAGCAGAAAAACAAGGAATCTAGTGAGGGAGGGGTTGACATCCACCAGTCAAAACTCTGACCCATATTTGGTCCTGTCTGAAAGAACTGCAGGGATGGAAATGGAGAGAAACCTGAAGAAAAGAAAGTCCAGTAACAGACCCAAAGTTTGATCCATCTTAAGGGGAGGTCTGCCATGAACTCTGGTGGAGTCAGCTTGATAGGCTGAGTGGCTTGGAAGCTACTCATGAGACAGAGAGTTTCACGGAAACTCACCTCCTGGAGTCTGGCGTCCTCTGTAACCCATACATTAATATTCCATTCCTGAGTTAGTCTGGTGTATGGATCCACATGCTCTCTTTTAGTATTATCCTATTATAAGTGCCTTTTAAGATTGAATTCTGACATAGTAAAGCCTTCACCAGTGTTCCAATGTCCTAGAAAGTCCTTGATCAGACCATGGGCTTGGAATTCAGGAAGAATGTTGCCTATTCAGTGACATTCAGAATTGCCTCTGGTATTACACTATCACTTTGAATAAAAGCTAAGTCACTGCCCTACACAGGAATTTACCATCATCTAGGAAGAAGGAAGATTGAGACCTAAGGAGGAACCAGGATAGATACTTAGAACTATAGATAGCTGAGTTACACCCATACACACATATTAACAATGGCCTAGGGGGAAGGTAGACTATACAATAGACTAAATTAAGAACTATGGCAAGGGCACGAAGCCCTTGACCCTGGCTTCTAAAATTAAGTGGACCTTAGGAGGAGCTCTTTTTGATCCTAGTTGTTAACAATGAATTCTACCCCAGGTGGTTCCTGTTAGACCTTCTGTGTTTGTATTCCTCTGTTTTGTGTAAGAATCCAGTAACCTCTTTATACCTTGCTGGTGTGTCACCCAACTTCCCTATTTTCTTCTGTATAAAAAGTTTGATGCTCAACTTGACAAATTACATTCAGATTCTACACAACATCTTCTGTGTGCATCTGTCTGTCATCTCATCCAACGCTTTGCCCACCTGTGACTAGAGACCCGTTTCACGAAGACGAAGGGGCCCAGAGGGTCTGAGGCAGAGGTCTAAAGCTTGACACTATTACTGAAGGCTATGAAGTGCTCACAAAAAGAGACCTAGCATGATAGTACTCCAGAAGGCCCAATAAGCAGCTGAAAGAGTCAGATGCAGATATTTTCACCCAACCAATGATCAGAAGCAGCTTACCCCTGTTGTTGAATTAGGGAAAGAATGAAAGAAGCTGAGGCAAAGGGCAACCCTGTAGAAGGACCAGCAATCTCAATTAATCTGGGCCCCCAAGATCTCTTAAACATTGGACCACCAAACAAGCAGCATACACCAGCTGATATGAGGCCCCCAACACATATAGAGTTGAAGACTGGCAGGTCTGTTTTCATTCAGAGATGATGCACCTAACCTTCAAGAGACTGTAGGCCCCAGGGAGTTTCAAAGTCAGGTGGTTGTGAGGTAAGGACATCCAGGTTTAGACTGGAGGGTGGGGAGTAGGCATGGGATGTGAAAGAGTTGAGGGGTGGATGGGAGGAGGGGTAAAATCTGGAATGTAAATAAATAACTTTCAAAAAATATTATAATTCATGATAAAACCACATGAAGGAAGTTATAGAAAAAATGGAGTCTTAAGTCAATGTGTACTATGTAATTTTGCTGTATTTGTATGTGTAAAGTAATCATGCAAAGATCTTTTGCCACAGTTACTGTGTCTAATATGTAATGTAAATTCATAGAAATAAAACTTGCTAAACTACACAAAGTTCTATATTTCAAAATAATTCCATAGAAATCTTATGTCAGAATTTACCTAGTTTTGATATTTTTATACACTACTACCAAATGTGAAAAGAGATCAACTGATGTTTGGGGTCTGCAATGGGAATTTGTAAAAAGCACTACTCTTTCCCAATAAATTGATTTTTAATGAAAAGAAAGAATAATGTACATATGACATAAAAGCACATAGCTGCTAGTCAATATCAATGAGTGTTGCCTTCCTTATTATCCTAAATTTTCTTTTAAAAGAATTCTATTTCATATTATTGTATCTAAAGAAAAAATTTACAGTTATAGTCAACCACACTCATGTCACAGAACTACTTCTCTCCTCTGTTTCACTCAATCAGGATCAGATAATTTTTCTGTGTTATTAATATACTTTGTAAAAGTCTTTGCATAAGCATGTATCTATTAAACCAATTTTCCTGATTTTATAATTCTTATATAGGCAGAGGTGGTGGTACATGTTTGTAATCTCAGAACTTAGTACACTGAGCTTTAAGGATCACAACTTCATGGCTAATATTATTACCAGAGTTTGGGTAATTAAACCTAGATTCTCAGGTTTAGAAATAAAGTGTTTTACTGACTAAGGCATCCTTGTAGCCCTAAGTTCAATCTATAGTAAAATACCTTAGCATCAATCTGGTTCTGAGAAGCTACAAGCTAGAAAAGTTTGACAACCACACTGTTGAGGGAATGTTGTTGGTCAGTTTGTCTGTGAGACTAAATCATACTATTCATGTAAGAATGTAATTTCAGTTTAGTACAATAGTATTCTACACTTTTCATTGACCTTGGGCACTTCTTGATAAATATTTGCACTCTTTTATTGGTCAGTATTGAGGTTCAAGACACAAGATACACCTAAAAACCAATAATACCTGTAGTGTATAGGTAGTTTTTCACTTTCTAAGATTCTTTTATTTGAACTATGGAGTTTCAAAGCAATCAAATCAGAGAAAGTCATCAGTGGTGTAAACAGCATAGAGAAGATCACTTCTCATCTTATGAGGAACTCTGAGGCTGCTTTTCAAGAGAATGAATTTTAGAGCTGTGTAAGACATGATTCAAATCTCCAAAATCCTGGGCATGGCAGCTCATGATTTCTTTTTTCTTTTTTTTTTAATTAATTAATTTGTTTTTATTAGATATTTTCTTTATATACATTTCAAATGCTATCCCGAAAGTTCCCTATACCCTCCCTCCGCCCTGCTCCCCTACTCACCCACTCCCACTTCTTGGCCCTGGCATTTCCCTGTACTGGGGTATATAAAGTTTGCAATACCAAGAGGCCTCTCTTCCTAATGATTGCTGACTAGGCCATCTTCTGCTACATATGCAGCTAGAGTTCGAGCTCTGGGGATACTGGCTAGTTCATATTGGACACTACTGCATATGCCAGAAAGATTTTGCTGAAGGGACCTTGTTATAGCTGTCTCGTGTGAGGCCATGCCAGTGCCTGGCAAATACAGAAGTGGATGCTCACAGTCATCTATAAGATGGAACACAGGGCCCCCAATGGAGAAGCTAGAGGAAGCACCCAAGGAACTCATGATTTCTATTCCAACATTTGGAAGTCTGATGGCAGCGCAGGGTTTCAATACCAGCATTTGGAAGTCAGAGGCAGTAAACTTACAGATTTTCCCACAGACTAGGCTGTATCATGAATCTATGTCTCAAACAGACTCTCTTTTCCTTATTAGTTTAGCTCTAGAATTCAGAATCATTGATGTGGATTTAAGACAATCAATCTTTTCCACATCATATTTTATCCATTTTTTATTGGATGTTTTATTTATTTACATTTAAAACATTATCCCCTTTCCCAATTTTCCCTCCAGAAGTCCACCATACAATGCCCCATCCCCTTCCTTATATCTGGGTGCTCATCCACCCACCAACACACTCTTGCCTCTCTACCCTGGCATTCCACTACAATGGGGCATTGAACCATCACAGGACCAAGGACCTCTCCTCCCACTGATGCCCAACAAGGTCATCCTCTCCAAATATAGGGTTAGAGCCATGGATGGCTCCAAGTGTACTCTTTGGTTGGTGGTTTAGTCCCTGGGAGGCCTGGGGGGTCTGGCTGGTTGAAATTGTTGTTTCTTCTTGTGGGGTTGCAAAAGCCTTCAGCTCCTTCAGTTCTTGCTCTAACTCCTCCATTGGGAACCCTGTGCTCAATCCAATGGTTGGCTATGAGCTACCACATCTATATTTGTCAGGCTCTGACAGAGCATCTCAGAAGACAGCTATATCAGGTTTCTGTCAGCAAGCACTTCTTGGAATCTGCAATATTATCTGGGTTTGGTGTCTGTATATGGGATGAATCCCCAGGTGTGGCAGTTACTAGATGGTCTTTTCTTCAGTCTTCACCCTACATTTTGTCTCCAAATTTCTTTTAAGCATGAGCTATTCTGGGTTAAAAATTTGGAGATGAGTGGATGGCTTGATCACCCAATTGGGGGCCTTGGCTGACCTCTGGATATGGTTGCTACAGGTTGTCGCCCCCCCCCCACTGTTTTGTTGGGCATTTTACCTAAGGTCATCCACATTGGGTCCTGGGAGGTGCTTTCTTTCCTAGAATCTTGGACTTGGACTTGGAATTTCAACTCAATTTTTCAAAGACGTAGAAAGAGCAATTCTCAAATTTATCTGGAATAAAAGCAAACAAACAAACCCAGGATAGCAAAAACTATTCTCAATAATTAAAGTACTTTTGGGAGAATCAGCATGCCTGACCTCAAGCTGTATTACAGAGCAATAGTGATTATACGGTGTGGTATTAGTACAGAGACAGGTAGGGAGATCAATGGAATAGAATTGAAGACCTAGAAATTAACCCACACTCCTATGGTCAGTAGATCTTTGACAAAGGAACTAAAACCATCCACTGGAAAAAAGAAAGCATTTTCAACAACAGTTGCTGGTTTAACTGGCAGTCTGCATGTAGAAGAAAGCAAATGGATCAATTCTTATTTCTTTGTACAAAGCTGACATCCAAGTGGACCAAGGATCTCAACACAAAATCAGTTATGATGAATCTAATAAAAGAGAAAGTGGGGGGGCTACCTTGCCAGCAGAGACTTGCCCAACACCCGCAAGGGCCCACACGGGACTCCCCACGGGATCCTAAGACCTCTGGTGAGTGGAACATAGCGCCTGCCCCAATCCAATCCCGCGGAAACTGAGACTGAGGTACATAGGGAAGCAGGCTACCCGGGCTTGATTTGGGGCACAAACCCCTTCCGCTCCACTCGAGCCCCGGGCTACCTTGCCAGCGGAGAAGCCTGACACCCGCAAGGGCCCACACAGGATTCCACACGAGATCCTAAGACCTCTAGTGAGTGGAACACAACTTCTGCCAGGAGTCTGGTTCGAACACCAGATATCTGGGTACCTGCCCTGCAAGAAGAGAGCTTGCCTGCAGAGAATACTCTGCCCACTGAAACTAAGGAGAGTGCTACCCTCCAGGTCTGCTTATAGAGGCTAACAGAGTCACCTGAAGAACAAGCTCTTAACAGTGACAACTAAAACAGCTAGCTTCAGAGATTACCAGATGGCGAAAGGCAAACATAAGAATCCTACTAACAGAAATCAAGACCACTCACCATCATCAGAACGCAGCACTCCCACCCCACCTAGTCCTGGGCACCCCAACACAACCGAAAATCTAGACCCAGATTTAAAAACATTTCTCATGATGATGATAGAGGACATCAAGAAGGACTTTCATAAGTCACTTAAAGAATTACAGGAGAGCACTGCTAAAGAGTTACAGGCCCTTAAAGAAAAGCAGGAAAACACAGCCAAACAGGTAGAAATCATTAAAGAAAAACAGGAAAACACATCCAAACAGGTGATGGAAATGAACAAAACCATACTAGAACTAAAAGGGGAAGTAGACACAATAAAGAAAACCCAAAGCGAGGCAACGCTGGAGATAGAAACCCTAGGAAAGAGATCTGGAACCATAGATGCGAGCATCAGCAACAGAATGCAAGAAATGGAAGAGAGAATCTCAGGTGCAGAAGATTCCATAGAGAACATCGACACAACAGTCAAAAAAAATACAAAATGCAAAAGGATCCTAACTCAAAACATCCAGGTAATCCAGGACACAATGAGAAGACCAAACCTACGGATAATAGGAATTGATGAGAATGAAGATTTTCAACTTAAAGGGCCAGCTAATATCTTCAACAAAATAATAGAAGAAAACTTCCCAAACATAAAAAAAGAGATGCCCATGATCATACAAGAAGCCTACAGAACTCCAAATAGACTGGACCAGAAAAGAAATTCCTCCCGACACATAATAATCAGAACAACAAATGCACTAAATAAAGATAGAATATTAAAAGCAGTAAGGGAGAAAGGTCAAGTAACATATAAAGGAAGGCCTATCAGAATTACACCAGACTTTTCACCAGAGACTATGAAAGCCAGAAGAGCCTGGACAGATGTTATACAGACACTAAGAGAACACAAATGCCAGCCCAGGCTACTATACCCGGCCAAACTCTCAATTACCATAGATGGAGAAACCAAAGTATTCCAGGACAAAAACAAATTCACACAATATCTTTCCACAAATCCAGCCCTTCAAAGGATAATAACAGAAAAGAAGCAATACAAGGACGGAAATCATGCCCTAGAACAACCAAGAAATTAATCATTCAACAAACCAAAAAGAAGACAGCCACAAGAACAGAATGCCAACTCTAACAACAAAAATAAAAGGAAGCAACAATTACTTTTCCTTAATATCTCTTAATATCAATGGACTCAATTCCCCAATAAAAAGACATAGACTAACAGACTGGCTACACAAACAGGACCCAACATTCTGCTGCTTACAGGAAACCCATCTGAGGGAAAAAGACAGACACTACCTCAGAGTGAAAGGCTGGAAAACAATTTTCCAAGCAAATGGACTGAAGAAACAAGCTGGAGTAGCCATTTTAATATCGGATAAAATCGACTTCCAACCCAAAGTTATCAAAAAAGACAAGGAGGGACACTTCATACTCATCAAAGGTAAAATCCTCCAAGAGGAACTATCAATTCTGAATATCTACGCACCAAATGCAAGGGC
The DNA here is from genome assembly GCF_000001635.26 of Mus musculus. NCBI lineage: Eukaryota > Metazoa > Chordata > Mammalia > Rodentia > Muridae > Mus > Mus musculus. Next base: position 98,948,821 of record NC_000067.6, read on the forward strand.
AGCCACATTCATTAGAGACACTTTAGTAAAGATCAAAGAATACATTGCACCTCACACAATAATAGTGGGAGACTTCAACACACCACTTTCTTCAAAGGACAGATCGTGGAAACAGAAACTAAACAGTGACACAGTGAAACTAACAGAAGTTATGAAACAAATGGACCTGACAGATATCTACAGAACATTTTATCCTAAAACAAAAGGATATACCTTCTTCTCAGCACCTCACGGGACCTTCTCCAAAATTGACCATATAATTGGTCACAAAACAGGCCTCAATAGATACAAAAATATTGAAATTGTCCCATGTATCCTATCAGACCACCATGGCCTAAGACTGATCTTCAATAACAACATAAATAATGGAAAGCCAACATTCACGTGGAAACTGAATAACACTCTTCTCAATGATACCTTGGTCAAGGAAGGAATAAAGAAAGAAATTAAAGACTTTTTAGAGTTTAATGAAAATGAAGCCACAACGTACCCAAACCTATGGGACACAATGAAAACATTTCTAAGAGGGAAACTCATAGCTCTGAGTGCCTCCAAGAAGAAACGGGAGACAGCACATACTAGCAGCTTGACAACACATCTAAAAGCCCTAGAAAAAAAGGAAGCAAATTCACCCAAGAGGAGTAGACAGCAGGAAATAATCAAACTCAGGGGTGAAATCAACCAAGTGGAAACAAGAAGAACTATTCAAAGAATTAACCAAACGAGGAGTTGGTTCTTTGAGAAAATCAACAAGATAGATAAACCCTTAGCTAGACTCACTAAAGGGCACAGGGACAAAATCCTAATTAACAAAATCAGAAATGAAAAGGGAGACATAACAACAGATCCTGAAGAAATCCAAAACACCATCAGATCCTTCTACAAAAGGCTATACTCAACAAAACTGGAAAACCTGGACGAAATGGACAAATTTCTGGACAGATACCAGGTACCAAAGTTGAATCAGGATCAAGTTGACCATCTAAACAGTCCCATATCACCTAAAGAAATAGAAGCAGTTATTAATAGTCTCCCAACCAAAAAAAGCCCAGGACCAGATGGGTTTAGTGCAGAGTTCTATCAGACCTTCAAAGAAGATCTAATTCCAATTCTGCACAAACTATTTCACAAAATAGAAGTAGAAGGTACTCTACCCAACTCATTTTATGAAGCCACTATTACTCTGATACCTAAACCACAGAAAGATCCAACAAAGATAGAGAACTTCAGACCAATTTCTCTTATGAATATCGATGCAAAAATCTTCAATAAAATTCTCGCTAACCGAATCCAAAAACACATTAAAGCAATCATCCATCCTGACCAAGTAGGTTTTATTCCAGGGATGCAGGGATGGTTTAATATACGAAAATCCATCAATGTAATCCATTATATAAACAAACTCAAAGACAAAAACCACATGATCATCTCGTTAGATGCAGAAAAAGCATTTGACAAGATCCAACACCCATTCATGATAAAAGTTTTGGAAAGATCAGGAATTCAAGGTCCATACCTAAACATGATAAAAGCAATCTACAGCAAACCAGTAGCCAACATCAAAGTAAATGGAGAGAAGCTGGAAGCAATCCAACTAAAATCAGGGACTAGACAAGGCTGCCCACTTTCTCCCTACCTTTTCAACATAGTACTTGAAGTATTAGCCAGAGCAATTCGACAACAAAAGGAGATCAATGGGATACAAATTGGAAAAGAGGAAGTCAAAATATCACTTTTTGCAGATGATATGATAGTATATATAAGTGACCCTAAAAATTCTACCAGAGAACTCCTAAACCTGATAAACAGCTTCGGTGAAGTAGCTGGATATAAAATAAACTCAAACAAGTCAATGGCCTTTCTCTATACAAAGAATAAACAGGCTGAGAAAGAAATTAGGGAAACAACACCCTTCTCAATAGTCACAAATAATATAAAATATCTTGGCGTGACTCTAACTAAGGAAGTGAAAGATCTGTATGATAAAAACTTCAAATCTCTGAAGAAAGAAATTAAGGAAGATCTCAGAAGATGGAAAGATCTCCCATGCTCATGGATTGGCAGGATCAACATTGTAAAAATGGCTATCTTGCCAAAAGCAATCTACAGATTCAATGCAATCCCCATCAAAATTCCAACTCAATTCTTCAACGAATTGGAAAGAGCAATTTGCAAATTTGTCTGGAATAACATAAAACCTAGGATAGCAAAAAGTCTTCTCAAGGATAAAAGAACTTCTGGCGGAATCACCATGCCAGACCTAAAGCTTTACTACAGAGCAATTGTGATAAAAACTGCATGGTACTGGTATAGAGACAGACAAGTAGACCAATGGAATAGAATTGAAGACCCAGAAATGAACCCACACACCTATGGTCACTTGATCTTCGACAAGGGAGCTAAAACCATCCAGTGGAAGAAAGACAGCATTTTCAACAATTGGTGCTGGCACAACTGGTTGTTATCGTGTAGAAGAATGCGAATCGATCCATACTTATCTCCTTGTACTAAGGTCAAATCTAAGTGGATCAAGGAACTTCACATAAAACCAGAGACACTGAAACTTATAGAGGAGAAAGTGGGGAAAAGCCTTGAAGATATGGGCACAGGGGAAAAATTCCTGAACAGAACAGCAATGGCTTGTGCTGTAAGATCGAGAATTGACAAATGGGACCTAGTGAAACTCCAAAGTTTCTGCAAGGCAAAAGACACCGTCAATAAGACAAAAAGACCACCAACAGATTGGGAAAGGATCTTTACCTATCCTAAATCAGATAGGGGACTAATATCCAACATATATAAAGAACTCAAGAAGGTGGACTTCAGAAAATCAAATAACCCCATTAAAAAATGGGGCTCAGAACTGAACAAAGAATTCTCACCTGAGGAATACCGAGTGGCAGAGAAGCACCTGAAAAAATGTTCAACATCCTTAATCATCAGGGAAATGCAAATCAAAACAACCCTGAGATTCCACCTCACACCATTCAGAATGGCTAAGATCAAAAATTCAGGTGACAGCAGATGCTGGCGTGGATGTGGAGAAAGAGGAACACTCCTCCATTGTTGGTGGGAGTGCAGGCTTGTACAACCACTCTGGAAATCAGTCTGGCGGTTCCTCAGAAAATTGGACATAGTACTACCGGAGGATCCAGCAATACCTCTCCTGGGCATATATCCAGAAGATGCCCCAACTGGTAAGAAGGACACATGCTCCACTATGTTCATAGCAGCCTTATTTATAATAGCCAGAAGCTGGAAAGAACCCAGATGCCCCTCAACAGAGGAATGGATACAGAAAATGTGGTACATCTACACAATGGAGTACTACTCAGCTATTAAAAAGAATGAATTTATGAAATTCCTAGCCAAATGGATGGACTGGAGGGCATCATCCTGAGTGAGGTAACACATTCACAAAGAAACTCACACAATATGTACTCACTGATAAGTGGATATTAGCCCCAAACCTAGGATACCCAAGATATAAGATATAATTTGCTAAACACATGAAACTCAAGAAGAATGAAGACTGAAGTGTGGACACTATGCCCCTCCTTTATTTGGGAACAAAACACCCATGGAAGGAGTTACAGAGACAAAGTTTGGAACTGAGATGAAAGGATGGACCATGTAGAGACTGCCATATCCAGGGATCCACCCCATAATCAGCATCCAAATGCTGACACCATTGCATACACTAGCATGATTTTATTGAAAGGACCCAGATGTAGCTGTCTCTTGTGAGACTATGCTGGGGCCTAGCAAACACAGAAGTGGATGCTCACAGTAAGCTAATGGATGGATCATAGGGCTCCCAATGGAGGAGCTAGAGAAAGTAGCCAAGGAGCTAAAGGGATCTGCAACCCTATAGGTGGAACAACATTATGAACTAACCAGTACCCCGGAGCTCTTGACACTAGCTGCATATGTATCAAAAGATGGCCTAGTCGGCCATCACTGGAAAGAGAGGCCCTTTGGACTTGCAAACCTTATATGCCCCAGTACAGGGGAACACCAGGGCCAAAAAGGGGGAGTGGGTGGGCAGGGGAGTGGGGGTGGGTGGATATGGGGGACTTTTGGTATAGCATTGGAAATGTAAATGAGCTAAATACCTAATAAAAAATGGAAAAAAAAAAAAGAGAAAGTGGGAAAGAACCTCAAACACATGGGCATTGGGGAAAATTTCCTGAACAGAACACCAATGGCTTATACTTTTAGATCAAGAATTGTCCAGTGAGACCTTATGAAATTGGAAAGCTTCTGTAAGGCAAATAATGCTATCAATAGGGCAAAATGGCAACTAAAAGATTGGGAAAAGATCTTTACCAATCCTATATCCAATAGAGGGCTAATATACAAATATACAAACAACTCAAGAAGTTAGACTCCAGAGAACCAAAAAATCCTATTAACAAATGGGGTATAGAGCTAAACAAAAAATTCTCAACTGAGGAATAATGAATGGCTGAAAGCACCAAAAGAAATTTTCAACATCCTTAGTCATATGGGAAATGCAAATCAAAACAACCCTGAGATTCTACCTCATACCAGTCAGAATGACTAAGTCAAACCTCAGGTGACAACAGATGCTTTCAAGGTTGTGCAGAAGGAGGAAGACTCCCTCATTGTTGGCAGGATTGCAAGCTAGTACCATCACTCTTTGGAAATGAATCATCCAGGATGGTATGTGTGGCATTTCTTAATCTACTTTTATAAATCTATTTACACTTGAATAGGAAAGTAAACAGATTGCTTTTTATCTATATTGACTCTTATATTCATCTGTGTATTTTATCTAAGGACTGGTAACATTTAATCTAATTGCTGCTAAGATTTGGCTTACTGTTTTGAATATTGGTTTCAAGAACCTGAGATGGAACAAAGGGGCCATGTTTGTGAGATTTCCTGTGTGATAATCCCAGGGAACCATTGAAAATAACACATTATGGTTGCTTTTAAAAAGAAGACTTGACCACATTGAAAAATCACTAGACTTATTTAAAATAACCCACTTGTATTTAAATAGGCCCCTTTTCCCCAAAACATTATGTCTTAGATTTTTGGGTTAGAGATTTAAAAGGTGATTTGAGAGAAGGTCTCTGAGAAAAAATATTCTTCATGGGAGAACTTAATTAAAAAAAGAGTTGATGTCACAGACCCCACAGTGAAGAGGAACCTCTGGCAAACCACCAAGGAAAATAGGAATCCCTCTCTTAAAGATTTCTGGTGTGGGTTGCAGCATATCACACAGTTAATAAGCAGTCCATACCACTCACTACTGCATGATTATCTCTGGCATGTGAGCTTCAGGGGGATTGGAGAAAGAATACCAGATCATTGCAGGTGTTGCTGGTTAACTTCTTGCTGTAGTTTGCAGGATAGAAAGGCTAGTGGATAGTCAGAAGAGTAATGTCACTGAGCCTATGATGTGCCAACTATGCAATTAAATAAAACAAAAAACAAAAAAACCCAAACATCATAGACAATTATTTTATTATTTGTGTGTGTGTGTGTGTGTGTGTGTGTTTGGATGTGTATGGGCATACATATATATGGGTATGTGTGCATGGAGGTTCTTGAGATTCATACACAAAATTATTCTCAATCACTATTCCACCTTATTCACTGAAGCATGGTCTCTTGATCCAAACTAAATCATGCTTATATTTATAGTCTCCTGGGTTCTTCTGCCTCCCCTGCTGAAACTTGAATCACAAGCAGGCTGCTATGATCACCTGGCCTTTGTATAAGTTCTGAGGACCTGAACTCCTGTACTTATTCTTTTCCTCCAAGAATTTTACCAACAGACTCATCTCCTTAGCCAATAATGATTTGGAGACATGAAAGGGACCTCAGATCACCTTTTCTATTTGCTAGGCTATTTGACTTGGCACTCATATGCCTATTCTTATGACAGCAAGTATATGGCAATGAAAAATTAAATGTGCTGCATTGTTTCAAGGCTGTTGTAATGACATTGCAATGAAAACCCACTTACCTGCAAGAAAAAATAACTTTTATGCTGGAAATCTATGAGATATTTCCATTTGCTATGGGCTCATTACTTGCTGTGTTCTAAATGATTAGTGTTGATTGTCCACTTATGGGGTTTATGCACATAATTTCTGGCATAGTTGTCTTTGTAAGTGATATGTGTGATCTTCTTTACATTTATTCAACAACCTCTTCTCATTTCCACTGAGTAGATATGAACATTTTGGAAGAAAAATATCTCCCATATGTTTGAATTTGTTGGATAAATATGAAATTATCTTCCACTTCTAGTATTTGAAAAAATGAAGATGATTTTTTTCATTGAGTTAGTAAATGGTATTCTCAGAAGTGATTTCTGCCTATTTTATAGTATATGCTGTAAATTCCAAGGAAATGCAATGGGCCTTGCTGGTAGACATAACAGCACATATCCTGTCTCTTTCATAGCGATAGAATAATACAGACAATTTATTTAAATCCTCAGTATTTAAACTCCTTTATATATAAAGTTAGGATGAAAACAGTTTTTTTAAACATGCTAGTGTAACAATGGAGATATATGAAGCAAGAAATAGGTATAAAAAGAAAAAATGAAATTTTGCGGGGGTCCAGGAATTGCCTCACAAATCACAAGAACAGTGATATCGGTTAAACACAGAGTTTGATGAGCATATGACCCAGGAGTGACAGATCAAGACCATAGTCCAGATTCAGGAACTGAACCATGATTCTGAATTAAGATTCTACACATATTTTAAGCCCCGAATCCACATAACTCTGTGCCAAGTTATTTCAACAGTCAAGATTTAGAAATAGGGGATTTTTCTTAGGAACATTTCTTGTTGTACATTTTTCCTGTTTCCATTTGTGGGGGAGGGGGGGCTGTAATTCAACTGTGACATGGACTTGCCTAATCTAATACTTATCTACCAGTTTGGGTCTTGTTTAACATTCAGGTCTTAATTGCCAACCAGGAAGTCAGTTCTATATGTACATGTCTCTTTGTGATAAGTTGGCTGTCATTTGCATTTTTATATTGATAAATGAATACATCAAAAATAAGCAGACAATATTGGATAAAATTATCACATATAAAGCTCTAATAGAGTATCAACAATTTCAATGTCTTAAAGTCTTGCAGAACAACTTATTTTATCCAAATGTGTCACACGTTTGAATCAGCTACAAAGGAGCCACTCTAAACTTCTATTGCAGATAATCGTTTAGATAAAAAAGGGATTTTGAAATGTATTGCTGTATTATGACCTGTTAAGTGATAATCCAGTTGAAAACTTTTGTGTGGAATTTTCTGTGGAAACATGAAATACCAAAATCTGTCAGTAAAATAAAGGCCATGATACATCTATAAAGTGTTAAATTAATTGAAGTAGCTATTGTAAACAGCAAATTCTAGATATTTTCAAGGAATGAATCTTTAAACACTTAGAAAAAATGTCCAGGAACCTGGTTAGATGCATGAAGATTTTATTGTTTACTTTATGAACTGTGTGTAATGTTTATTCCAGTGGATATATGGCTACTTAAAAACTTGTTGAGGGTATGTAGCCAATAAAAAAAATGTATTCACATCTAAAAGACAGGCTCAGAAATACAATCATAGATTTATACATATAAAAACAAACCTGCCAGTATAGTTAGAGAAATATTAAAGACTATATCCATCTAGTGTAGAAAATAAATGTTCATTTTGCACATTCAATATATAAATATAAAATATAAAATGCTTGAGTAACTTAATAACTATAAGGCTAAAAATGAACATGTGAGAGGGAGAACTTGAGGTATGTGTTACAGCAGGTAAACATGAAGATTAACCAGATAGCCAAATTAAAAAAAAACAAAAACAAAAAAAAAACCTTCAGAGAAAAAGAATTAGCGAATTTAACCCTATTTGTTCATGTGTATATGTGCATTTGTTCCTTTGAATAAATTGTCCTAGTTTGTTTTCCTGTTCCTTTGATAAACATGATAGGTAAAAGAAAATGGGGAAGAAATTATCTATTTCATTTTATACCTTACAGTGAATCCTTGAGGAAAGCCAGAGCAGAAATTCAAGGCAGGTACTTGAAGGAAAAACCTGAAGCAGGAACCACAAAGGATTGCTGCTTACAAGCATGCTTCTCCTAGATTGCTCAGCTGATTTTCTTATGCATTCTAGGACTATATGACCAGTGAAGGCACAGACTATGGTGGGCTGAGCCTTTCTGTATAAATTAGCAAACCAAAATATTCTATAGACATGCCTATAGACCATGCTGATAAAGTCAATTTTTCTGCTGGAATTCCTTCTTTCCAAGTATGTAAAATTAATACTATTATGTGTGTCTGTATGTACTTGTGGAGATAAGAAGGAGACCTCCATAATTTTTTACAATGACTTTGAACCTTATATTTCTTATCTCTCACAGAACTGAGACCTCAACAATCTGCGACAACTAGCTGGCTAGTGAGATCCAGCAATCGTTCTGCCTCTGATGTCCCAGTGCTAGGATTGCAGGGAGAAATGATCATGCTGGAGTCCAAAGTCAAAATTTAAACCCTTATTGTGAGGCAAGCACCAATCAGAATGAGTCACTGTCCTAGTAGAGTGCTAGTAGACTTTACTAGGTAAAGAACATACATTTATTTGTTAAAGAAAATGTAAATGATACTAACAAACACAAGAAGAAGACTCTTACAAAACGTAAACCTTGCTAAGATTTAGTATCTTAGAAATTCTAAAGATCAAGAAGACACAGGGAAGCCCAGAAAGTAACCACCACATTCTGACACTGAATGAACACACATTTGCATTCACTGCTAATAAATTCAGTTATGAACCCATAAATGTTAGATTATTATTATAGAAATCAGAAAAAACGTATGAATACCACTGAGTGTAATTGAACAGTTGAAAGCAAAAGCAAAGAGCAAAAAAAGGAAAGAAAGGTTAGCCAGACTAAGTGTCAAAGACAGTAATAGTCAAAATATTTGTATTTCTGTGTACTTTAGAAAACTGATTCTGAAGGAAAAAATGGCAAAGTGTTTGTGTGTGCATATGTGTGTGTGTGTGTCTGTGTGGGTGTGTGTGTGTCAGTGTTTCCTCACATGTGTGTCTATTTTTCTGTCTGCATATAGGTGGATATATCTGTGTTGGGACTTGTATATTTGCATGCATTTATGTGCATTAAGTATACTGGAGTATGTGTTTTTACTTGTGTGTTTGTATATATGTATATACATTGTGTTTTTATGTATGTGTGTATACATGTAATTTTGTCTATGTGCCTGTACATTTGTGTGTGTGAACTTGTATGTGTTTATATGTATATACGTGTATATGCATGCTTGTATGTAAAACCAGTGTGAATACACACTAATACAGCAGATATGAATAGCAGCCTGAAAAGAATCCACCATGTTGTCTATTATCCAGCCATTCTATTCTTGGTCACATTTTCAAAAGAAGTTCAAGAAACTTTTGGTGACAAATACATTTTTCATCATAGTTTTTGGTAATTACTGACTGTGGCCATCACTTTTTATAACTGTGTGTTGTGAATTCTTGTGTGTGCATTTGTGTAGCTAGTCTCAGCTAGTTTGTGGGTTCTTCTTTCTCCCATCCTTCTCCATCCTTTTTCCCCATCCTTTCAACTTTCTACTTGTAGCTGGTCTTTGCTTTTTTGTGGATTCTTCATTTCTCTCCCTTTCTCCACACATTTTACCCCCTTAGATTAGATAGGAGAGAAATGGGATAAGGGGAAAGAGAAAGTAGCTCCCTGAAAGTGTATCCTTATCATAGAAACACTCTCTGCTGATTAGGGGTGTGAAGTTCCATATGGATAATTTGATCTTCACAGACAGGAAATATAATTTCTTCCTGTTGTTGGTTCCTCTTTGGGCATGATTAATTAAGAGACCACAACCATCAACAACCACTACCAACAAACAACAAATAACCATTAACTATCCAAGAACTAACAAGATCCCTCTGAGCACACTCTCAAAAAATTCTGAGTTCCAAACATCTCACAATCACAGAAACTAGCTCCAGATGGCAAAATATTGCCTCTGTTAGAGCATGAGACAATAAGAGTCAGCTACTGCTTTTGGGGGTTACTTTCTCACAATAAGAAAAGAAACTAAGACAAACTGGCCAGCAACACAGAAGTGCTTAAAAGTGTTCATTGTATTTGTATTTCTCAAATATTTTGAAGTGTGACATTATGAGGGATTCAGTTCTTGTTTCTTTTAATTTGTCAGCCTTGATATGAATTTTATTAGTAAAGACTATCCTGATACTTGCAGAGCATCTCATCTGTAATTTGTAGGCAAAATTAAATATTTAAATAAATATATTACCTTGAATAACCAACTCATTTGATTTTCTCCTATTTCTTATATTTATTTCTATGTTCCAATGAGAAGATACTGACATTATACTTGGCTGTCAAAAAAATAATACACACATAAAGTAAAAATTGACCACATGTTGATAATACCTCTATCAAGAATTTCTATTTTACCATTTTGCTGTGATGTGCTAGTAGATAAACAGTGTTAAATGACTTGTGTTAAAGCAATCAAGAGATGAGAGAACCGTTAATATGCTGAAAATGATTTACCAGTGGGTCACTGATAACAGTATGAGTGGAAAATAGTTCTAAGACAGTTGAATTCCATACATGATGTTTACAATAAAAGTATATTTAAAAGAAATGGAAACATGTTAGAAGCTTTGTTTGGGTCTAGTAGATACTATCATGGTGATATATTTTAATTTAATTTTATTTGTAATTCATTTTTTACACTGCATATTCCATTCCCCACCCCTCCCCATCTACCATTCCACTGCTCCCTGTTCTTGTAATATTAGGAAATTTAATCTTTAAATATTATTTCATGCCTCTTATTATGATCATGATGGAAGTTCTAGGGAACCATAAATATGTCTCAAGTTAAAAATAAGAAAAAGAAAACAAAAAATGCTGCCAGCACACAGCGCACAGTATAATGGAGTATGTAACAAAATAAGCACATGTCATATGACTAGGAGTTCCTGGAAAGGATATACAGTTATTTTGTCAGGATGGTAAAAGCATGTCTTAGAGCAGATAATTTTAAACAGAGCCATGAAAGTTTAGTAGTTATTATGAAGTAGTGATGAGCTTCTGCCTAAGAAGTAAAACCAGCCATACCTTGAAAAAGGAAGTAGAGAGAGTAAGTAGTGCTAAGTCTTATCCTGGGGAACCTAAGTATTCACAAATCAAGAAATTCCAGAATTCACTGGAGATGTAAAAATATGATGTTCATTGTGTGTCATAACAGAGGAAGCTGAAGACTACAGACAGGCTTGACCCAGTTATTCATCATCAGTGCAGCTCTTCTATGAGTCCACAAAACGTATGCCCCCTTTTTGTCCTTCTCTCTCTACCTAAACTCTTATTTTCTAATGAACAAATGAATTAACAATCAAGTGTATTGTTCTTGGAAGATGATAAGTCACTATAATAGTTGTCATTTGGGCACAAGAACCTGAGTTTGAATGTCAGGACCTATGTGGTTCTTTTGTTCCTTTACTTTGTTTAATCCAGGTACAGTGCTGTCCACTGAAACCCATCTCTAGTTGCCAGAGGTAGAAAGATCTCTAGGGCTAGCCGCTAACCTGCAAAAATCCACAAGCTCCAGATCAGTAAGATACCCTGTCTCAAAAAAATATGGTGATAGCTTCTAAGAAATAACATCCAAGATTATGTTATGGCCTTTGGGCATACAAATCTACACCCACACAAACATGTGTGTACAATGTTTACATGCACACATGTATACTCATACAGGCACACAAAGAGCAGTCTTTCTAAAAGCCATTTAGCAGGCTAACTATGGATGAATAATGGCTATTAACAACACAAGGCCGAAAAATGAGCATTATGGTTTATTATTCCCTATGTGCCTATCTGTGAGATTATCTAATTAATTTAAATTGCATTATATTTTAGAATTACTGAAACTTTTGTACCAGAATAAAATTCTATGTAAAGAATCAAAAGCCAGTATCAGAAATTCCTCCTTTATCATATGATGTTGAGCTGAACAGTTCTACTTTGCACACTTAGCTATATCTATGTTAAGGTCAGTCTGGTGCTGCGATGTTTCTACAAACAAGAAGATCCTTACATATACTGAGTGATGCCATGTAACACATTAATTTGTCATCAATAAGAGGCTAAAGCTTGTGTGTGGGCAGTAGACCAAGTAGGAGAATTTTCATTTACCTGGGTGTAAGTGGGATCACAAGTAGAAGTAAAAGAGGGAGAAAGGACATTAAGAGAGGAGGAAACACACATGCGAGGAGATGTACCATGAATACTTGGCCAGGGGAAAAAGCAAGTAAGAAGCAAACTTTGACTAGGAGAAAAGTTAGAATAGCTCCAAATCCCGTGCAATCTAGGATTTCAACTTGTACATAAAATACCTGGAATATGTCTTTCACACAGGCTATCCAAAACCTATAATTCAGTTTACATATCTATTACTGCAAGATGATGTACTAGTCAACCAGATGGACTCTGAACTGCTATGGAAAACCTCTGGCTATTTCTTTGAAGAAACATCTAGATTAGATTAATTGAAGTAAAAATACCCACTCTAATTGCCAGTAGCAATATGCCATGAACAAGGAGAACCAGAGCTGAGAATCTATCTCTGTCACTCTCTGTCTCTGTTTCTCTCTGTGCCTGTGTCTCTGTCTCTGTCTCTGTCTCATCTCGGTCTCTGTCTCTGTCTCTGTCTCTGTCTCTGTCTCTGTCTCTCTCTCTCTCTCTCTCTCTCTCTTTCTCTCTCTCTGATCCTTGACTAGAGTCATTTGACTTACTACAAGTCTTTCCAGCTACTCTGCATCCTGGAATGCTTATCCAAAATAAACCCTTCTACTTTGAGTTGCTTTTGCTGGGTAGTTGTTCATAGCCACCAGGAAAGTAACAAATATAATAAATTGTATATAGGATGTTGAATGTGAAAAAAATGTGGAAGAGGATGTTAAGCCAAGATTCCTGAAAACAGATTTAAGAGATATGGTTAGGATAAAACAACAACAGCAACAACAACAACAAAGTACCAACAACAAACACACACACACACACACAAACACACACACACACACACAGAGAATTGTCTGAGACACGAAGAAAGTAAAATAGTGACATGCACCATATGTGCTCTAACTTCATGATTGTTTACATGATATAAGTTCAGAAAATGTTGGCCATGGTGTGCCCTGAGGAAAGAGATTTTAACTCTCAGATGATTACAGTTTATTCATCAAAATATCTTGTCTATGTGAAGGATTGATGATCAAAAATAGAATAAAATGTCTCCTAAAAAATTGAAATAAATGTTTATTATTACAAGGTATTCACCAGAGTTGTTACGTGCCTCTAATCTGATTGCAGGCAGCATGGATCTCAGCTGGTTGAAGAGTCCTTTTCTCTGGCAAGCCTTCACTATTTTCATAGCCCTAGAAAAGTATGCTGAGAATCCTTTACGTTTCCAGAGTTTCCTAAGAATTGTGAGGTTGCTTCACTCAGAGATAATATCTAAATACATACTTTTGTGACTTGAGAATTGGAGATTCTATTACTACTGCTAATTCTATACAAGTAACTTAATTTCTTAGAAACTTGTAATATATTACTTACACTTGTCACTAAAATTGCTGTGATAATGAATGCAAAGTGTCAGGCATTAATAAATAGCAAATATTGTCTCAATTATGTCATAATTACAATTATTGAAAAATCAATTCTCCCATTGATCAAAGAGGCAATTGTGCATATGAAAAATCAGAGGAGCCAGTGAAAAGAATTTAAACCATAGCCCTGCTCTTCTGGTTATTTTTCTTCTATGAGGTCACACAACATGCTCAGTTTTCTTTGAAGATTTAAGAACCTATTGTGTTTTTAACATTCCTGATTTCCCCTTAGCTAAGTGAGACAGCATTATGATAAACAACTCCTTCCATCCAACAAAACAATTTAAATGTTTATAGAAGATGTGGCCTCAATAAAAGATGTTACAAGGTGATAGCTATTAAACCATGTTTAGTCCTAAGCATTGATGTTTTTCCTTTATTTTCAATATTATCTCAACCATTGAACTCATTGATCTTTCAGGTCTCTAAGTAAAATTTCTTTAATCTGTTCAGGTTACTGAGCAATTCCAGAACTGTCCCCTTCCTGGGTAACAATTTGATATATCTAAAGGCTCCTATTAAAATAAGCAAATAAATCAGACACTATTTAGGTGCTAATAAGAAAGGAAAAGAACTCCAATCAAAAGAAAAAAATAAAGTGACATTACACATTTTAAAACTATTTAGATACTTAGATGTTTAGACATCTTGTTTTCTTACAGTTTAGATAATTGGGGAACACCTCAATAGTCTTCCTTCTTCTGGGGTACACAGGATAGGAAATCTTAATGATTTCCCTGGGACAACAATAAAAAGCAGAGGTTTACATACTGTAGTTAGTATTGACCATGAAATTATCTAGAGGAAACTTAACTTTGTGAAGTTATTGGATTAATACTTGTACTGTATATATAGATTTGTAAAATCAATAAGTTTGGTTTAAGTCCTTTTCTATGTTTGTGTGATAAATTTGAACTCAATACAGCCTCCATATGTATTATATGAAAACATACTACAAACTAGCATAATAGTACTTTAATGAACATAGAAATAGCGAGAGACAGTGAGTGCCACTCACCATAGCCTTTGATTTGTAGCCAGTTGCATGTGGATGACTGATCAGATCATGCCTATTAAAGACAAATGAATGATTACTAATGCCAATCAGGCTCTTTCTATGGGTCACTTCCTCTTTTTGGGCTATAAATATGGATAGCATATGTGCTAGCATTCTGAACTGGAATGTTATCAGTTTTTTCCCTCACACAGATTTTGCTAAATACAATTAAGCATAGATTTTTTTCTTCATGGATACATATTTGTCATCTTTCAAATTTGATTTTATTTTATGGTGCTGAGGATTAAAGATGAAATGTTTGTACATGATAGATAAGTATTCTATCAAAGAGTTCCATCGTTATCCCTTAGTTAATTGAGTGAGTATTTGTCTTTAGCCCAATGTTGATCCCCCTGAATGAGAGAAAAGACTATTACCAAATTTCATTAGTCAAAGTAAGCAAACCTTATTTTCTGTCAGGCATATCTATCTCCCTAAAGCAGAGTTTTAAAATTAGCACCAAGCATAGGGGAGAATAAGGTAAATATATCCAAAAAAATCTTTAAGACTTGGGTGGGTGTGAGGCTGTAGCTCAAGGGTTTGGGGATTTCTAGAATAATTATGGTAATATAGGATATTGGCTGAACATTTCATTTTATTAGCAGAATATCTTCTTTTCAGGTACATTAAAGGTGCAAGTCTAACTCCATTGGTTCGTGGGCAGGTCAAATTCCAGAAACAAGTTAAAGCATGGTTAACTGAAATTTTGCAGTAAACAAAAATCAATTTGTTTTGATCTTATTAACAAAATTAACCCCATCCTTAAGATTGAGTCAGACTGATCCATCACGATACTAACCTTATCACTAGGACTAAAGTGGGTCCTGTCTATCTTCCTGGTGCTAAACTATATAAATTTTTTGTGTCATGGTCAATTTTTTTGCACAATAGTGTCACATATATGTATAATCTTGGAAAAGTTATAGTGGATAGTGCCAATATATATTGGAATATATGTCAAATTGGATACTTGTTTTATTGTTAGGTATTACTCCACAGAAATATCCAACATTTTAGCAGGAACTAAGCTAAAAAAAACTTTATCATTTCTAGTGTATCTTGTTCAAAGAGGAGATATATTGGTGCAAAGCAGCAGAGTCAGGATTTGGTTTATGAAGAGGATATAAAATTGGTGAGCACAATAGCTATGCATCCAGTATCACAGGCTAAAAACAATACAAGAAAGAGAATCTCTCTCTCTCTCTCTCTCTCTCTCTCTCTCTCTCTCTCTCTCTCTCATTTCTCTTGCTGACACTATTTGCTCCCTGTGTGTGTATATGTATGTGTGTACATGTTTGTATGTATGTATCTTTGTATATTTGTATACATATAATTGGGTTTGGTAGATTTAAGAACCACAGAAATTTGGTTTAAAGCATGGTGGGAACTAGAGAGTTGGCACACTGAGTAAAGTCCTTGCTCTGAATGTGTGAGTACCTGAGTTCAGTGAGGAAGAATCCATGTGAAATATTCATTGGCCACATGCCTGTATTCTGAGTGCTGAGATGTCAGAGACAAGACTATCCCTTCATTGCCTTGATTAACCAGCTTGGTTGAATCAGTAGCTTCCTGGATCATGGAAAAATTAATTTTGTGATAAATTGTGGAAGACAGAAAATGTTAACCTTTGTTTCTATACACAATACTACATATGAATACTCACATAAAAATTAAAAGCTGGGTTTCTGACATAAAAAATTCTGTCTTTTTAATTTATTAACTCATTATATATTTACTGAAATTTGAATTACTTGGAATTCCACTTGATATTTTCAAATAGATGTTTTATATACAAAAATGTAATCCAAAAATAAATGGAATGTTTAGGAAGTATAGAGAGTCCCCAATTTAGGGATACAAGCATTTTCTGTTAGCATTTGCTAAGTTGATGTATAGGTGGATGCTAAGAGTACATTTTGAAGTGATAGGTATATAGGCCCAGAGGAGTGAGTTAAAGTACTAGAGACTGTTTTCTTTAAACCATTAACTTAATTTAATTCATTTGGACTGTAAATAGTGCGAGCAAAATGCCTTACTGAACAAAGGCATTTATCAAGAGTACCCTTGTTTGAATAGTTATGATTTACATGGCAATTATTTACAAAACACATATTTACATGGTTCCTAATTGCACATTAGGAAATTATGTGTGAGAGATGTAATTTTAACATCTCAGAAACAACCTCCTTATATAGACTGAATTACATTCAGGAACATGTCTGGAGACATAATGGGACAATCTAATAACTAGCAGGTGATCCTGAAGTGGCTTGCTGCAGATTATTATATAATCTGCCACAGGTGAGCCCTTATTAAGCAAAGCTGTGAGGGACTCATTTTAGGAAAGTTTCCTGCTATAAAGATGCTTTTCCTGTTATTATTAAACATATATATCACTAAGCAGGAGTACACCCTTTTGGAGCAGATCTCTGCAGATCCACGAAGATGGACTATCTTGTAGTGATGCTATATAGACAAATAGATGACATAAGTATTAATGATGATCTTATAAGAATTCCTAAAATTATATCTGTGATTATTAAGCTCTTTATTAATGGAACTGCTATTCTTCTTCTTCTTCTTCTTCTTCTTTTTTTTTGTTTTGCTATTATTCTTCTGATAGTCAACGCTGCATTGAGAACTTTGTCAGTCTCCAAAGTATCACCAGTTAATTGTTCTTAGATGGTACAGACTTCTCCTCCACAGAGCTTATTCCAAGAGGTTTTAAAACAATTAACCAAAGGTCATTAAAAGGGAACTAATGATTTATTATAGGTATTAGGACAGAAGATAAAGTACTGACTGGGTTTATCTGTACAAAACTTCACTAATAACTTAGTTATGGTTTTAAACCTTCAGTAAACCTGTGGAGCTGAGACAGGTGATGGATGTTTAACTAGATAATTACTCTTAATGGATATGCATTTAAACATTCACTTTTGTAAACTTCTATTTCAACATATGTAACTCCTTCCATAGGTATTTTTTTCCATCTTCTAAGAAGGAATGAAGTATCTACACTTTGGTCTTCCTTCTTCTTGAGTTTCATGAGTTTTGTAAATTGTATCTTGGGTATTCTAAGTTTCTGGACTAATATCCACTTATCAGTGAGTTCATACCATGTGTGTTCTTTTGTGATTGGGTTACCTCACTCAGGATGATATCCTCCAGATCTATCCATTTGCCTAAGAATTTCATAAATTCATTGTTTTTAATAGCTGAGTAGTACTCTATTGTATAAATGTACCACACTTTCTGTATCCATTTCTCTGTTGAGGGACATCTGGGTTATTTCTAGCTTCTGGTTATTATAAATAAGGCTGCTATGAACATAGTGGAGCATATGTCCTTATTACATGTTGGAACATCTTCTGGTTATATGCCAAGAAGTGGTATAGCTGGATCCTCAGATAGTACTGTCTAATTTCTGAAGAACCACCAAACTGATTTCCAGAGTGGTTGTACCAGCTTGCAATCCCACCAGCAATGGCGGAGTGTTTCTCTTTGTCCACATCCTTGCCAGCATCTGCTGTCACCTGAATTTTTGATCTTAGCCATTCTGACTGGTGTGAGGTGGATTCTCAGGGTTGTTTTGATTTGCATTGTCCTGATGACTAACGATGTTGAACATATTTTCAGGTGCTTCTCAGCCATTTGATATTCCTCAGTTGAGAATTCTTTGTTTAGCTTTGTACTCCATTTTTTAATAGGGTTATATGATTTGATTTTTTTTGTCTGAACTTGTGATGAACTTTGTAAACATGTTATCATGTATTCTGAAAGATGTATAAGTATTGAGGACAAAGAGATAAGAGGGAGCAAAATCAGTAGAGGAGATCTTTTTGCCTTTCCCTACATAGACCAGAATCTTTTCCCTTTCCCTACTTAGAGAATTTTCCTTTTCCTCACTTAGGATCTTTCGCTTTTCCCCTTAAATAGCTTTCATAGGAAATTTTTTACAACTTGGTAATAAACTCTATAATCACTTCTCTAAGTGTCTTCTCTTCCTTCATCTTTTAACTAGAAGGGTGAAAGTTAGAGCCCAGCAGTTCCTGCTGAGATAGAACAAAGGCTGCATTACTTAATCTTCTGCTGTTAGGCTACAGGTGTTAATCTCCTAAAGGAGCAATCTTTTACCCCCAGAAAGAGCAAGAAAGTTTTTAGGACTTTTTAGAAGTTATCATCAGCATTTCAGTATAATTAAAGAGATAGAAAGCCCTGCGACCTTCAGACTTTAAAGCCATCACCGTGACTTCACTGCTACCCTGGCCAATCTGGAAGGTTCCCAGCAGGAAAGTGACTACAAAAGACGCCCTTACCTACTTTCCAAACAGGGTATCCCTATCTTCTATAATTACTTGGAAGCTCTGGATAGTAAACTCAGACTCCTGCCTCTTGCCATATTCTCAATAAATTGTTCATCCTTTCTGGTTTGAAATATGAATTAATTTACTGCCTAACAAAGGTTTTCCTGCTACCACTATGACTAGCCATTCACCCAGTCACCTAATTTTAACAGGCTCCATGTGTTCCCAGTATCATAAAAAGCAAGTATTCTCTCAAGTGTGAAGTTTTTGGTTGGGTCACACCCTTTCTTGGGTGAACTTGAAGAGTTACTGTTTATGCAATTGTTGAACTTATAGGTTTTTACATTTCATAGCCTGAGAGATAGAGCAGAAAAGAACTCCGTTGAGCATTCATTTTCTATTCCATGTTCTCTGTTTATAGAGGTTCTGGATCACAGATTTAAGACACACAAGTGTCTAGTAAAATTTTATTTTCCATCTCTTTCTATGTATATAATTCTGACTAAACTGATGAGTCTCATGTAGAGAGAATGAAGGGAGCTAATGGAGTGGAAAGGAGACTAAAGAGTGTTTGGGCACATAGTCATAAAAATGTATTCTATACATGCTGAATTGTGAAAGAACAGATTTTTTGTTTAATTCTTTTTTTTTTCCATTTTTTATTAGGTATTTAGCTCATTTACATTTCCAATGCTATACCAAAAGTCCCCCTTACCCACCCACCCCCACTCCCCTACCCACCCACTCCCCCCCTTTGGCCCTGGCGTTCCCCTGTACCGGGGCACACAAAGTCTGCGTGTCCAATGGGCCTCTCTTTCCAGTGATGGCCGACTAGGCCATCTTTTGATACATATGCAGCTAGAGTCAAGAGCTCAGGGGTACTGGTTAGTTCATAATGTTGTTCCACCTATAGGGTTGAAGATCCCTTTAGCTCCTTGGGTACTTTCTCTAGCTCCTCCATTGGGAGCCCTGTGATCCATCCATTAGCTGACTGTGAGCATCCACTTCTGTGTTTGCTGGGCCCCGGCATAGTCTCACAAGAGACAGCTACATCTGGGTCCTTTCAGTAAAATCTTGCTAGTGTATGCAATGGTGTCAGCATTTGGAAGCTGATTATGGGGTGGATCCCTGGATATGGCAGTCTCTACATGGTCCATCCTTTCATCTCAGCTCCATACTTTGTTTCTGTAACTCCTTCCATGGGTGTTTTGTTCCCACTTCTAAGGAGGGGCATAGTGTCCACACTTCAGTCTTCATTTTTCTTGAGTTTCATGTGTTTAGGAAATTGTATCTTATATCGTGGGTATCCTAGGTTTTGGGCTAGTATCCACTTATCAGTGAGTACATATTGTGTGAGTTCCTTTGTGATTGTGTTACCTCACTCAGGATGATGCTCTCCAGGTCCATCCATTTGGCTAGGAATTTCATAAATTCATTCTTTTTAATAGCTGAGTAGTACTCCATTGTGTAGATGTACCACATTTTCTGTATCCATTCCTCTGTTGAGGGGCATCTGGGTTCTTTCCAGTTTCTGGCTATTATAAATAAGGCTGCTATGAACATAGTGGAGCATGTGTCCTTCTTACCAGTTGGGGCTTCTTCTGGATATATGCCCAGGAGAGGTATTGCTGGATCCTCCGGTAGTACTATGTCCAATTTTCTGAGGAACCGCCAGACTGATTTCCAGAGTGGTTGTACAAGCCTGCAATCCCACCAACAATGGAGGAGTGTTCCTCTTTCTCCACATCCTCGCCAGCATCTGCTGTCACCTGAATTTTTGATCTTAGCCATTCTCACTGGTGTGAGGTGGAATCTCAGGGTTGTTTTGATTTGCATTTCCCTGATGATTAAGGATGTTGAACATTTTTTCAGGTGCTTCTCTGCCATTCGGTATTCCTCAGGTGAGAATTCTTTGTTCAGTTCTGAGCCCCATTTTTTAAGGGGGTTATTTGATTTTCTGAGGTCCACCTTCTTGAGTTCTTTATATATGTTGGATATTAGTCCCCTATCTGATTTAGGATAGGTAAAGATCCTTTCCCAGTCTGTTGGTGGTCTTTTTGTCTTATAGACAGTGTCTTTTGCCTTGCAGAAACTTTGGAGTTTCATTAGGTCCCATTTGTCAATTCTCGATCTTACAGTACAAGCCATTGCTGTTCTGTTCAGGAATTTTTCCCCTGTGCCCATATCTTCAAGGCTTTTCCCCACTTTCTCCTCTATAAGTTTCAGTGTCTCTGGTTTTATGTGAAGTTCCTTGATCCACTTAGATTTGACCTTAGTACAAGGAGTACATTTAATTCTTAAATGTTTGCTTCCTGAGGTAAAGCTCTTAAAGGCTACATAGGTATTTATAGGATTATCTATAACTAGGGTTTGCATGGTGAGGAGATTGAGATGGAAAAGGCAACTTGATCATCCTGTACTTACGCTACCTTCAGGCAATGCATTTTTTATAATCCATTTATGTTGGTAATATATCTACAACCTACTGTAAAAGCAATGAAGAAATGTTTTCTCAAAGAAAATAGGAAAATACTACTTCTTATCATATCCATAATTTTGCTACTAAGTGAGATGTATCTCATTTCTAAACTAGTTATTTCCTCACTTTGAAGAGCCATCTCATTTCATAGAAAATAGTATTAAAGAAAAGGAGTTTAAGAGCTCAAAGGACTGCATGAAAATAAATGCTACTTCATGGTTTATCATTAAATAGTGAAATATTCCCCAAAATATATATTTTCAAGGGAAAGTAACAATATTAGAGATGAGGAGGTGAGTGCTCACAGTACTTCCATGCCTGTGGCTTATTGTGCAGCATTTTCAGAATGTTCAAGTGGTGTTTAATCACCATGTAGCATCATTTATTATGAATTACTCTTCACCCCCTACAGGGATGGGTTCTTTTTGTTCTTTCCAGTCTTTCATTATGTCCCTCTACCTTAGCTAAGCATGCATGGTGGATCTGAGGAACTAAGTTGAGAAGTTAAAATCTTTTGGATTAAATAGTAATAGATCATTTTCATAGAACACCTTAAAAATAGATATATCGAGTTACTGTAATTCTAATGTACCCACCTTTAGGATCTTTGACAAACTTCATCTGTGTTTATAGTTCTTATAGGAAGCTCATGCTTCACTTTGAAAAGCAGCATGGAGCTTGACTTTCAAGTTTATCAAAGCAAATTGCATGCATTTTCCAAAGACAAATTGCAGAGTAGCGGTGCTGCCTGATGAATAGAAAACAGTGTGAACTAAAACATACTATGGTGTTTGGCCACTTATAACCTCAACCTAAATTACAACTGGAAGAGTATTGGGAAGCTGGAATGGTTTAAAGGGTTCTTTTAATGGGTATGTCAAAAAAAAAAAAAAACAGATTTCTCATGCTTACATAGAGAAATTCATTCTTCAACAGTTCAACCTTGGATTACTCCTGAGGTTCAACAATACCTGAATTTGATTCATGAGTTCCTAGACCCAATGTGTATGGAAGTCAGTATCACACTTCCTCTTCCCTATCAGTGACAAATTTCACCGTAGATGTCAAATGGTATTGGAAAATCCTGAATTTATACTGTAGTTTGATTAAAGGAGGGCATTGCTTGATATACCTGTCATATATATCCAATCTGTATTAAAAGGATATCGTCAGAGGTATCTCACATGGTTAAGTGCTTGCTTTGTAAGCATTAATACTTGAGTTTGAATCAAACACACTGCAAGAGGAGTATTGTTAAAGAAAATAAAGGGTTCCAACAGTCAGTGTATAAAGGAATCTGACATAAATTCTTTTAAAGAACTTTATTAATAATTGGGCATTGAAGTTGGGATGAGAGTATTAGATAGAAACAATGCATTTAATGGAGATATAAACACACTGATGCCTTAATGGGGATGGAGAAGATGTCCTATAAAGCCAGAAGAGAAACTTCCTAAGAGTAGGAAATAGAGGGGGGGGGGCATGAGAGTGATAGCAGTAGGAAGGCCAGAAGAGACTTTCCAGGGAGCTAACTTCATAGCATCTGCAGCAGTCTCTGAGGAGTCTTAGAGCAGACCCCAAAACAAAGGAATGTTTCACCTATTGATTACATTTTAGGGCTGTTGGAAAGTCACTTTATCCATGATGTAGTTCACCATAGTGAACCTGATAGTGTAGAGGGAACAGATATAATAAATTGATAGCTGTTAAGTGACAACACAGATTTTTTTTCTTGACTGTCCCAGAGGTAGCTCCAAAGAAGTGTGTCATGATCCATGTTGTAGGATCTGTACAGCCTAAATGTGCAGATTCCTGTTCTACCAGTTAGCTTATGATTTTGTGTTTTGGATATTCCTCATATTTCCTATTTAATATGATCATGTATGCTATATACCATGAAGCCTAAGCTTATCTACATGGTTATCACTAATGGTTTTATAATGTGGTGTTCTGGAAATGCAAAATTCATTCCCAGACTGTATTAAACCCTTTTCCAGGTGAGACATCTACAGGAGAAAATTGCACAAACCAACAGAAACACAAGGGCTCATAATACAGAGTGGTACCAAACCTACACATCTGGAACCTTCTATTGCTGAATGTACATTCCCTTCATTTTCATTTGTGTGTGTGTGTGTGTGTGTGTGTGTGTGTGCTTGTGTGTGAATTAATATCTTTTTAATTTTTTATCAGATATTTTATTTATTTACATCTCAAATGCTGTCCCCTTTCCTGTTTTCCCCTCCAGAAAACCCCTATCCCATCCTCCCTCCCCCTGCTTGTATGATGGTGCTCCCCTACCCACCCACCCTGGCATCCCCTATACTGAGGCATCGAGCATTCCCAGGACTTCTCAGTGTAGCTTAAATTGTCTTGTCTCAGGTTCTTCAAGGAGGAGATTACAGGCCACCACCATGCAACTTGCTCTTTCTCCCTTTCTAGATTTTATTAAATTAAAACAAGTCCTCTAAAACCTGCCATATGTTCTTGAAATCCTTTTTATTCAGCATTGTTGAAACACAGAATTAAAACAATTCAGTCTTGGCAAATGTTTAAAGTCATTGAATAGAATGAATCTCAAGTGAAATAAGCAGAAGCAGTTGGTTGTTCAGAGGAGAACCAAAAAATAAAAAAAACAAACAAAAACCAGAAACCAAAAAGACAAAACAAACAAACAAAAACAAACAAACAAAAAACAACAACAAAAACCTCAAGTCTTGGGAGGCTAGGTGCTTCCTGTCCCACTGAGGCCAGATAAGGAAGCCCACCTATAAGATCATATTACACACATAGGCAACAGCTTTTGGGATATCGTCCATTCCAGTAGGTTGGAACCCACATAAAGATCAGTCTCAATATTTGGTACTTATGTGCAGAGATGGTTAGGTTTGGCCCATGATTTTTTTTTTTTTTTTTTTTTTTTTTTTGGTTGGTGGCTCAGAATCTGAGAGCCTTAAGCATCCAGTTTAGTTGACTGTGTTCATCTACCTATGGAGTTTGTATTCCTTTCCGAGCCCCAAATCCTTCCTCCTTTTCTTCTGTATGAGTCTACAAGCCCCATCCACTGCTTGGCTTTGAAGTTTGTATCTGTCTGCGTCAGCTGCTGGAAGAAACCTCTCAGAAGAAAACTTCCTACAGTCTGCAAGTATAACAGTATCATTAATAGTATTAGATTTTGACACTTGCCTATGGGATGGGTCTCAAGTGAGGCCAATTGTTGGTTGGTAATTCCCTTAATATCTGCTCCATCCTCTATACCTGCATTCCGTGTAGACATGATAAATTTAAGGTTCACAGTTTATAGGTGGGTTGTGTCACTGGGGTCCTTCCCTGGCTGTAGGAGGTGGCCATTTCAGGTTCTGTAGTGAGTATAGTGAGTCACAGCTAAGGTCAACCCCACTGATTAATGAGTGCCTCCCTATTCCCAGGTCTCTGTTTTGTCTTGGTTATGCTCCCCACCTCCTCACCCACAAAGAGTCAATTGTAGATTTCCACTTATTTTAATGGCCATCTAGCCATCTCTCTTGTCCTTCTACACACTTCATTCTGAGTTCCCAATTTCCCTCTAAATACCCCTCCCTTTCAATTCCTACCATCCATCTACCTCTTATGACTGTTTTATTCCCTATTATAACTGAGATTTATGCTTCCTGGGTAGGGTCTTCCTTCTTGTTTCGCTTCTTTTGGTCTGTAGAGTGCAGCATGATATCTTTATTGTATGGCTAATATCCACTTATAAGGGAGTACATGCCATGCATGTCCTTTTGGTACAGGGTTAACTCACTGAGAAAGATATTCACTAGTTACAACAATTTGCCTGCAAATTCATGGTGCCTTTGTTTTTATTAGCTGAATGGTATTCCATTGTATAGATATATCATATTTCCTTTATCCATTCTTCTGTTGAGGGATATCTAGATTGTTTACAGTTTCTGGCTATTTTGAATAAAGCTGCTATGCACATACTTGAAAAAGTGTCTTTGTGGAATGTGGGAACATCTTTTGGGTATAAGCCCAGGACTTGTATACCTGGGTCTTGAGGTAGAGAACAATTGCCAGTTTTCTGAGAAACTGCCAAATTCATTTCCAAATTGGGTGTACAAGTTTGCACTCTCACCAGCAATGAAGAAGTAAAAGAAGCAATGGGAACATTGTTCCACATCCTCACCAGCATGTGCTATTTCTTGTATTTTTGATTTTAGATATTCTAATCAGTGTAAGATGGAACCTCATAGACGTTTTGATTTGCATTTTCTTGATGATTAAGGACTTTGAACATTTTTTTATCCCCTCTCCCCATGTTTCTATGAGGGTACTCCCCCACTGACCCACTCACTCTCACTTCCCCACCCTGGTATTCCCCTACACTGGCGCATTGTGCCTTCACAGGACCAAAGGCCTCTCCTTCCAAGGATGCCAGACAAGGCTATCCTCTTCTATGTATGCAGCTGGATCCATGGGTTGTTCCATGTGTAATATTTGGTTGGTGGTTTAGTCCCTGGGAGCTCCGGGACTCCTCCATTGTAGATTCTATGCTCAGTCCAACGGTTGGCTGTGAGCATCCACCTCTTTCTCAGTCTCTGGAAAAGCCTCTCAGGAGACAGATCTATCAGGCTCTTGTCAGCAAGCACTTCTTGGGATCTGAAATAATGTCTGGATTTGGTGTCTCTATAAGGATGGATTCCCAGGTGGGGTCGTCTCTGGATGAACATTTCTTTAAGTGCTTTTCAGTCATGCTGAATTCCTCAGTTGAGAATTCTAAATTTAGTTCTGGACACCCTTTTTAATTAGGTTTTTATGTTGGTGTCTAACTACTTGAGTTCTTTCTAAATTTCAGATATAGGCCTCTGTCAGATAAACAGTTAGTGAAGATCCTTTCCCACTCTGTTTGATACTAATTTATCCTATTGACAGTGTTTGACTTACGGAATCTTTGCAGTTTCATTAGGTCCCATTTATTGATTGTTGCTCTTAGAGCCTGAGCCATTGGCATTCTGTTCTTGAAACTGTCTCCTGTACCAATGCATTGAAAGGCGTTTCTCATTTTCTCTTCTATGAGATTTGTGGTTTTATGTTGCAGTTCTTGATCCACTTAGACATTAGTTTTGTTCAGGGTGATAAGTATAGATCTATTGTCATTATTCCCCAAGAAGACATCCAGTTAGTTCAGCACTCTTTGTTGAAGATCCTTTCATTTTTCCATTTTATTTGCTCTTGACTTATTCTAATTTCTTCTGGCTCAGTGGCTTGCGGTGCAATTTATCTGCCAGTAATTATTTTACATTGGTTTTAGTGTTCACATTACAGGTTGAATAATATTCAGTTATCCTGTCTAAGTCTTTGGAAGCTTACTGTGTTTTGTTAAACTTCACAGGATGCAACTCTGCAATATCCTCAGGCAAGCCCTGGTAAAGCCACAGTATCTATTGCTCAAATACCCAATAACAACCTCTAGATGGTATGTGAATTATAAGTGTATTGGAGTTAGAATCAGAGTATGGCCCAAACCAGTATTAGCAACCTAGGTTCAGTCATTTGACTTCAAACGGCCAATTAAGCAAACAAATACTGACTAAAAGTAGAAGCAAACTATTGTGTTTAATAGTACTACACTGGGAAGAGGACAAATAATGATGTCCAGTGTGCCCCAATATGCTATCAGAGTCTGATATGAGACTTATATTTCAATAGAAGGCAAAGGCTATACATAGTTAAGCAGTTTTCATCAAGATGTAATCTGGCTTATCACTGATCTATTATTATATCATCTCCTGTCTCTCCTTCAAGACCTGATAAAGTATGTGAAACATCTTGTGAGACAATCTCCTCCTCTGGTTGCAACCAGACATCATTGTCTTCCATCTTTCAGCATGAGATTCATGAGAGAGAGATTACAGTTTTTGGGGGGTTCGCTATTTCAATAGCCTGATAACCAAGGTGAGAGTGATAAAACTACTTCTAATACTCCTTTTCCTCCCAGGAGGGTTGTATAGCCCACTCTTTGTTCTATCTCAGTTTTGAAGAAGAATATACCTGTGACTATGACAAATATTTTAAATAAATACAAGTAAGAGTCAAGGTTAAAATAGGTTCTTATAATGTTAAAAAAACTCTACATTATCTGTTGGCTCTCAATGTCTCTCAACAAGCTGTCATAATCATCTCTATGTTTTACTCTTTACTTTGATGTATACTACATACAAAGAGTCTTTGGACTTTTTTTTAATCTTCAGCAGATAAATGCTTTTTTAAATATTTGGCTATAGTAAAATCTGATTATTTGTTTAGTTTGCATTCTTCTAAATGAAGATATCCAGTTAGACAAGCAGCATTTGTTGACAATGATTTATTTTTCACTGTATAGTTTTGGATTTCTTGTTAATTATCAATTGCCCATAGGTATGTGGGTGTATTTCTGGGCTTTGATTTGATTCTGTTGATCAACCTGTCTGTTTCTATGACAATAAAATGCATTTTTATTACTATTTTTCTGTAGTGTAACTTGAAATCAGTGATAGTGATATCCCTTCCCCTAACCGGACTTCCCCAGTGTGCCTCAGTGGGAAAGGATGCACTTAGACCTATGGCTACTGGATATCCCAGGGTGGAGTGACACCTAAGGGGGGCATCACCTTCTCTGAGAATGGGAAAAAGTAATAGGGGAAGGGATTCATAAGGGTTGATGTAGAAGGAAAGGTGGGATAGTGGACCAAGGTCAGAATGCAAAGTGAATAAATAAATAAAATTTAAAGCGGAGTTTAATTATAGGCTGGAGAGGTGGCTTAGTCAGTAAAGTGATTTCTGTGCAAGCATGAGAATAAGTCACGCTCTCCAGCATGCATGTAGACTACAGATGAGGTCTGCCACTTCATGATTGGCAGGAGAGGGCATCAGAGAAGAAGCAAATGTCAGGTGCTTGCTGCTTTGCTATCAGAAAATGAACTCCAACTTCAGTTAGAGACACACAAAAAAATAAGGTGGGCCATTGTTTTCCTCACTGAATGGTCTCTTATCCTGCACAGAAAGGCTTGAGAAGAGAAGGGGTTCATGGCAGTATATGGCCCATGCTCTGCTGCTCTATGGTGTGCATAATGGGTATATTGAGCAATGTAGAAACCTAGTACAGGAAAATGTCCCTGGAACCTATGAGAGTGACCCTAACGAATTTTACTAGTAATGTGGGATATGGAACCTGAACTAGCTATCTTCTATAATTAGACAAGGTTCCCAACAGTGGACTTGTGGCATCAACCCAGCCACAAAATCTTTGATTTATAATTTGTCCATCTTATAAGATGTGTGCAGTTAATAGTGAAACTCCCGATTGTGTGTGTGTGTGTGTGTGTGTGTGTGTGTGTGTGTATGTGTTTTGTTGACTATTTGTGTTTGTGTACTCACACAAAAACCAGATACCCTACTTCATCACTTTTTTCCTAAGAACAAGGTTAGTTAATCACTGAACCTGGAGCTGGGCTGGTGTCCAACTGACCCTAGGATCCTCCTGTATTCTTCCACAACTCTCCAATTTCAGGCTAACATATTATATCTGGCCTTTTAAGTGGGAACTGGATATTTGAACTTAAATACTTGAGGTTGTACAGCAAGCTATCTTACCCTAACCCCCTTTTATAAATCTTATTAGTTCTCTTGAAAGGCAAAGGATGATCTTATACTGAAATGATTACAGCTGTATGTTGAAGTTTCCGTCTGTCCAATTGATTCTGTATCTCTTACCTGTATAAAAAGTTAGTCGTGTAGATTAGTTTCTGTATTCTCTATTTTAGTCTGGTGTTCTAAATGACTGTCATGAAGCCATGGACATGAAGGTTAAGAGCACTGGCTACTCTTTCACGGGACCTGGATTCAGTTCCCAGTGCAATCCTGGTGGCTCACAGCCATCCCTAACACTAATGAGAGGGGATCTGATTCTCTCCTTTTACCTCCACGGATACAAATCAAGTATGTGGTGCACATGCATACATGGAGGCACACATGTATAAACAACCATATTTTTCCACAAATAAATGACTGTCATGATCATATCATATCGCTTTTAACATCTGCCTCCATAGTATAGGTTGAATTTAAAAGGTAGGATATATTCAACTCAGATTCTACTGCCTCAGGCTGACATGGTTATCTGTAGCTTTGTGGTTGCATTTTATTTTAGAATTCATTTTTA
The DNA here is from genome assembly GCF_000001635.26 of Mus musculus. Lineage (NCBI taxonomy): Eukaryota > Metazoa > Chordata > Mammalia > Rodentia > Muridae > Mus > Mus musculus. The sequence goes on from NC_000067.6 coordinate 98,978,593, forward strand.
TTTATAATGTATAAAATTTCCATTTGTATGTTAACAAAGTGGTGTTCAGTATTGAGGGTATTCGGAACATCAGACAGATTAGGATGGTACCTGTTAATAAACATGGGCATGTCACTTCATTTGCTTGTGTCTTGTTTTGCTCGTTTCCTCTGCATTTTATTGTAACTTTCTACTCACTACTTTCAACCTTTTTTGAGATAAGATTCCTGTTTTGTTCTGCAGGCTAGCCTGAAACTCACTGTGTAGCCTGGGGTGACTCTGCACTCATGGTTTTCTTCTCTCTCAGCTTTCTGTGAACAGGGATTATACATGTACACTGCCTTTCCAGCTTACTGGTTCTATTTCTTAAACAATAATGTCTTTATTTGGAGAATTTCATATGCATACACACTGAGCCATGATCATAGCTACTCTCAAGGTCTCTGTGGACATCTGTCTGTTAAAAGTGTGTGTGTGTGTGTGTGTGTGTGTGTGTGTGTGTGTGTGTGTATGTGGTTTTCAGTTACAAATATTTATGAGTATATTTTTCAAGGATACAATGTTGCTCTTTCTGGTGTCTTTCTAGAAACACTGTAGCTTTCTGTTGACATGACATACTACAGGTGTCTTCTAAGTTCTCAGTGACACAAGTGTCAGCAAGTATGTTGATAGGCATTAATATATAGAGTCCAGTGGCCCAGTCTCTTGATTTCCAGTTGGCAAAACACTACATATACACTTTTTCTGAATATCTGAAGCATAAATTTCTAGTTGATGTTTTCTCCTGTTTGCAAAAGTTCACAATGGCTTAAATAGAATGTTGTTCTGAGTAAATTCAATAGTGGTCTTTAAAGAAAACTTAATTTAATTTAAGTGTGTATGTCTGGGCACCTGCTTAGTCTAGAAATGTGTATCTGATCATCTGGAGATAGGCAGTTGTTAGCTACCTAATAAAGGTGCTGAGAACTGAACTCAGATCCTCTGTGAGAGCAGGAACTGTTGTTAATCACTAAGCCACATTACTAACCCTAATTCATGCTCTTTACTCTTGTCAATGCAGTAACTACCATCTTTTTTTTTAATTAGGTATTTTCCTCGTTTACATTTTCAATGCTATCCCAAAGGTGCCCCATACCCACCCCCCAATCCCCTACCCACCCACTCCCCCTTTTTGGCCCTGGCGTTCCCCTGTACTGGGGCATATAAAGTTTGCAAGTCCAATGGGCCTCTCTTTGCAGTGATGGCCGACTAGGCCATCTTTTGATACATATGCAGCTAAAGACAAGAGCTCCCGGGTACTGGTTAGTTCATATTGTTGTTCCACCTATAGGGTTGCAGTTCCCTTTAGCTCCTTGGGTAATTTCTCTAGCTCCTCCATTAGGGGCCGTGTGACCGATCCAATAGCTGACTGTGAGCATCCACTTCTGTGTTTGCTAGGCCCCTGCATAGTCTCACAAGAGAGAGCTATATCTGGGTCCTTTCAGCGAAATCTTGCTAGTGTATGCAATGGTGTCAGCATTTGGAAGCTGATTATGGGATGGATCCCTGCATATGGCAATCACTAGATGGTCCATCCTTTCGTCACAGCTCCAAATTTTGTCTCTGTAACTCCTTCTATGGGTGTTTTGTTCCCATTTCTAAGAAAGGGTAAAGTGTCCACACTTTGGTCTTCGTTCTTCTTGAATTTCATGCGTTTGGCAAGTTGTATCTTATATCTTGGGTATCCTAAGTTTCTGGGCTATTATCCACTTATCAGTGAGTACATATTGTGCGAGTTCCTTTGTGATTGGGTTACTTCACTCAGGATGATACCCTCCAGGTCCATCCATTTGCCTAGGAATTTCATAAATTCATTTTTTTTATAGCTGAGTAGTATTCCATTGTGTAAATGTACCACATTTTCTGTATCCATTCCTCTGTTGAGGGGCATCTGGGTTCTTTCCAGCTTCTGGCTATTATAAACAAGGCTGCTATGAACATAGTGGAGCATGTGTTCTTCTTACCGGTTGGGACATCTTCTGGATATATGCCCAGAAGAGGTATTGCGGGATCCTCTGTTAGTACTATGTCCAATTTTCTGAGGAACCGCCAGACTGGTTTCCAGAGTGGTTGTACAAGCTTGCAATCCCACCAACAATGGAGGAGTGTTCCCCTTTCTCCACATCCTCGCCAGCATCTGCTGTCACCTGAGTTTTTGATCTTAGCCATTCTGACTGGAGTGAAGTGGAATCTCAGTGTTGTTTTGATTTGCATTTCCCTGATGATTAAGAATGTTGAACATTTTTTCAGGTGCTTCTCTGCCATTCAGTATTCCTCAGGTGAGAATACTTTGTTCAGCTCTGAGCCCCATTTTTTAATGGGGTTATTTGATTTTCTGGAGTCCACCTTCTTGAGTTCTTTATATATATTGGATATTAGTCCCCTATCCAATTTGGGATAGGTAAAGATCCTTTCCCAATCTGTTGGTGGCCTTTTTGTCTTATTGACGGTGTCTTTTGCTTTGCAGAAGCTTTGCAATTTTATGAGGTCCCATTTATCGATTCTTGATCTTACAGCACAAGCCATTGCTGTTCTATTCAGGAATTTTTCCCCTGTACCCAAGCCTCAAAGATATGGGTACAGGGGAAAAATTCCTGAATAGAACAGCAATGGCTTGTGCTGTAACTACCATCTTTGAGGTATAGTTACTCTTTATTTCCGAAGTTCTCATAAGGATTTTTCACGTCATAGAGAGCTGTGAAGTTATATACTTTGTTGATGCACTTTCTATAAATCTTTCAACTTCTAACAATATTTGTTATTATAAAACATTACATTCTCATTTGTAATGCATGAGAAATCTATATAGAACAACTTGTATTTACTCTTTGTTTTAGTATTTTTCCTTTCAATAGCTTTTCTGTGAATCTTTAACCTTGCCGTCTTCCTATGTAAATAAGTGTTCTTTAACATCATATCCAACACATTCTCGTTAAATCAACAAACTATTCATAGACTCACTTGAACTTTTGTGATATTAAGGCTTATAAATATTTCATAGTTTATTTGAGAATTTCCTAATCTTGAATCATTTTAATGCTATCATTTCTTCTGTATCATTACACCAGTGAGCATTATGGATTATTTGCCTTTAAGTGAACTTAGACATGATCTAGGCAAATGGCTAAAGGCATATAGTTTAAGTAAAAGATTTTTGTGCCAGTTACATCACTTTGAATAATTTTCATCATGTCCTATGTCTGGTTCCTTACTCAGAAAATATAGTAATAAATCATACAATTCATAAAGTTACTCTAAAAACAAAGTATATATATATATATATATATATATATATATATATATATACATATATATAAACACACACACACACACACACACACACACACACACACACACACACACTAAAAGTAAATAAATAAATAAATACTTTTCAAATCTTAGTTAATGTGGGCCAGCTATAGCAAGTGTTCAAGTGAGAGAAACATCTTCATTCTTCATCATCCCAGCCATCCAAATAGGAACAGTTCTAGCTAAACCTCTACTTGGGAGAACTGGAAGGCTATGTAACTGAAACTGAGGCCCATGAATTAGTTTCCACAGTAACCCATAAGTATTGATTCTGAGCTTTGACCTGAGACTCCATTTGACTTTTACTCTCACTACTTTTTTAGACACTGATTCAAAACTAATCCCTCATTATAAAGGTCTATGATATTTGGGAGATTGACAAGGGGAGTTAGGACAAATTTAATAAAAACAGAATACATCTGTTTTTTCACTGGTCTTAGTTTGGCTTTGTATGCTTTCATATAATAATTAGCAGTTCTCTGTATAATTGAGCCATGTGTCTTCATTCTGGGGAAGACTAGCATAGTGTTGTTAAGAGTAACAACACAAAAGAAACAGGCTTGAGCCAAAGTTACAAAGTAACAAAGAGGCTGGGAGTAATATAAATAACTGTGATTCATTTTAAAAGTAAGAATGACAGACCTCAAAACTACAAGTAAATCAGGGGTGGTAAAGATCTGAAGAAGGAATTAGGGTTGATGTAATCATTCAGTGGGAAATATAACTTATTGCTCAAGCATGGGAACACAGTTTCAAATCACAAGCACCCACATTAAAGACCAGACAACTCTAACTCCAGTACTCTGGAAGTAGAGATATTGCTTATTAGCTTAGGTCCAATTTCAGTTAGAGACCTTTCTTCAAAATAATGTCAACAGTAAGAATGCAGAATAGCCAATGTTCTTCTCTAGCCTTGGCATGACCAAAAGGTATACACATGTGCTCATACACTACACTCATGTACTCACACAGTAACATCCACACATATCACATAAGTTATTAAAATTTAGAAATCAGGAACTAAACAAAGTTAGTGATCCAGAAGGAGGCACTGTGACAGTATAATTTAGAGGCTAAAGTTATCTTGTACATTAGGCATATGCAGGTAAGAGAATAAGTTCACATTAAATAGCCAGTTTTTAAAACAAAGATCTACGGAAAGTTCTCATTGTGTTTTGTTGTTGTTGTTTGTTTGTTTGTTTTTTGGCAAGTATCTGATTGACTTTGTGGGGCTGGACAATAGGCCAGCAATTCAAAGGCATTTGAATGCTAAGTATATTGCTGGTGTTGAAGAAAAACAAAATAGAACTGTCTAGTGATTTACCACATAATAAAAGTTTTATATATATAGTCGGTAAACTTCTATTTTAAGCCAATACGAATCAACAATTTTAAGAAGGAAACAATTTTCTGCTTTTAAAATCAGCATAACAAAGCTGATGAAATGAACCCATGACCCACCCGAGTAAAACTTTGTGGCAGGTTAGGTGTAGTACAATCTAAAATGTAAGTATAGATTCTGTACAACAGTGATACGACTTTAAATCTGGGCTGTGGCACAATCCAGATGAGACAAAACATATTTTGTCACTATAGAGGATGCATCTTTTCATACATTCTTCAATATAAGGTCTGATAGTTACACAAGCTTTCCTTACAATTTCATATCTTCAGTGTAAAAAAAAATAAAGCAAATTTATCCTCGTTAATAATCTAGCATTCATTCATTGAAATAATCCTGTGTGCCAGCACCATGCATCAGTCTCCTCCTACCCTCACACCTGTTCAGTGCTAACTGGGCTTAACTCTGCTTAGTTTTTAAGGTGGAAGAGATTATGCTTATTCAATGTAGTGTGCTACAGAGCCTGGCATCACTCCTGAGCTTTTTTCTCATCAATGTCTGGCTTCAGATTCAGCCCCAGTTACAATTTTATTTTCTTATCACATCATAAATCACAAAGATTGCCACCTAAAACACATTTGCTTGATTTTAACACTAAGGATTAATCGGGCATAGTAAAAAAAGTCACAGTTGGTGAATAAACATCAGCCTCAAGCAGGTAGAGTAAATGTCAGAACTAATGAATGTGCAAGATTAAGAAGGACTAAGATGATTCAAAGAATGCAAAAAAAAAAAAAAAAGCCAGGTGCTCATGGATCTATAAAAAACTGATGATGGATGAGTCTGAGCTGAATTATATATTATTAGCTGTTTTAAATGTACAACATTGATGTGGCCTTTTTTTTTTACTCATTATGGATAATTTGAGAAACTGTTTTGCTCAACATAGTTATCTAACCAGTTAATATCCATTACTTACTTTACAAGAAATACATGAAGATACATAGAAAATCAGGTAGGGAAGGAAAGGATGGAGGGAGGAAAGGAGAGAGGAAAGAAGGGAGAAAAGAAGTGAGGGAGGGAGGAGGGATAGAGAAAATTAAAAGACATGCGTCTAAGAAAGAAAATCTAGGAGAAATTATAACTTGATAATGACAAAGACACCTAGCCAGAGAGGTGATATCTGAATTAGCTTCATAGAGTCAGAAAGTTCTGTTTCATCTATAAAACAAGGTTTATGAGAAACATTACATGTCAGCACCAGAGGATCCTGAAAACATTTTTAATTTCCAGGACACCTGCCAGGAAAATGTATCACACATGATTCTCCCTACACTTATACATTTCAAGTTTTTGCTACTAACATGATAGAAATATATCAAGAAAAACAATTTCTACAAATAATTGTTCATAATTCTGAAATTTTAAACCATTATCCTAAAGTTAATTAAATTACAAGTAAATCCAGAAATGTGGATAGATTGGGAATCAAAGGAAATCATCTTATTCAGCGGCATCCCCACAGAGTACATAGTACAGGGAATAGGAATCCTAACCAGTATCCCGGAGCTCTTGACTCTAGCTGCATATGTATCAAAAGATGGCCTAGTCGGCCATCACTGGAAAGAGAGGCCCATTGGACACGCAAACTTTATATGCCCCAGTACAGGGGAACGCCAGGGCCAAAAAGGGGGAGTGGGTGGGTAGGGGAGTGGGGGTGGGTGGGTATGGGGGACTTTTGGTATAGCATTGGAAATGTAAATGAGCTAAATACCTAATAAAAAATGGAAAAAAAATGGGGAAAAAAAAGTAAAAAAAAAAAATTGTAAACAAAGGAACTCAGGCACCTTAAAAAGTGTTTGTTTTTCAAAAGATGAAAGAAAAGAGAGTCACAACTTACCAGTGCAGATCAGAAAAGTATCTTGGATAAAACTAGGGGAGTGATTTAATTATCAAAGCACTGACCTTCAGAAGTGGTAGAACCCAAGCTCAGTCATTACAACGCACAAAAAAGGTGGCATGATGGCACACTTGTAATCCTTGTGTGGTCAGCTTGATGCCCAGGGTTTTCTGAAGAGCCAGACTAGTCTAATTAGTAATTTTCAAGCCAAAGAGACAGATTTTTGTCTCAAAGTATGTGATTAATAGTCCTGAGGATAAAAATTGATGTTGAGTTCTGATTTCCACATGAATGTATATGCATGTGAACATGCGTGCCCTCATACATAAAGATAAAGATACATTCACAGACACACATGCACATACATGCACACATACCCAGATGTAATCAAACATATACACAAACATAGAGTATCTTATAGCTATGTTATCATAAATATATTCAATGTGCTCTAAGATACAGTGCAAGGATCAGAAATTATAAAGCAATTAATAAAATATGAACTTGTTGTCCATTTGGTCTAATGCTACTTATGTTAATTTGGTCCCCACAATTTCATGAGGGTTCTCATGTCTGCACTTAAGGCAGTGAGAACTCTGCTCCCAATTTGTTTTCATTGGTAAATAAAGTTACTTGTAGCCAATGGCTGTAAAGAAAGACAGAGGTGGGGCTTTGGAGTTTCTGGGCAAGGGACAGAGGAGAGGAAAGAGAGCACCTGTGCCAGGAAAGGAGTAGTAATCTCACCTGAGAAGTGCAGGACGACCAACGTGTAAGAGCCAGGGAAAGAGCAGCCCGATGGGTCCCTCTGACTGGGTCTAGGAAAACAAAGATGAAATAAAGGTTTAAGTGAATATAAACTCAGTAGTATCTAGTATCAGAGGCTAGGTTTAGCCATATGGAGGTTTGGGAATAGCCCAAGCAATGAGCTGTTTAAAGCATATTAAAATATAAAAATATAAAATTGCATGTATGTGTCTTTGTTTTCTTTTTCCCTTCCCTTCCCTTCCCTTCCCTTCCCTTCCCTTCCCTTCCCTTCCCTTCCCTTTCCTTTCCTTTCCTTTCCTTTCCTTTCCTTTTTCCCTTTCCCTTTCCCTTTCCCTTTCCCTTTCCCTTTCCCTTTCCCTTTCCCTTTCCCTTTCCCTTTCCCTTTCCCTTTCCCTTTCCCTTTCCCTTTCCCTTTCCCTTTCCCTTTCCCTTCCTTTCCTCTTCCCTCCCCCCTCCTCTCTCTTTCTTTCTTTCACTATTTTCTTTATTTACATTTCAAATGTCTTTTATTCAGGTACCCAGAACATTGGGGCAGGTAGTGAGGAATGCTCTGCCATCACCCAGCGATTTGAGTAAAAGTTAATTGGCAACTGAAACAGATGGCATACAAAATGTAATACTTGCACTCATTTTTAAAAATTAATTGGAGATTCCTGAATGGAACAGACATGCTTTCCCTTTAAGATTAGGAGGTAGGGAGAATTGGTTTCTCACCCAAGCCGATCTGAGTCACATAGTTCCCTCCCAAGCCACACAGGTTCAGAACTAAGACTAGAAGTTCATGCTAGTTTGGCACACATGATTCTGGGGATTGTGGCCTAATGCTAAGATATACACAGGCTGATCCAGGGATGTGGGTAGCAGCCTAAAGATTCAAGTGGACACCCCTTAAGCCTAGGATGATGGATGCTGAGAACTCCTGCAAGGATAAGACAGGCTGAAGAGAGCAGGCCTGAATAAGATAGGAATAAAGGAAAATTGCATTGTTCTAAGGATAGAAGGATAAGCCTGAGAAAAAAGGCTGATACAGAAATATAGAAGGGAATTTAATTGAAGTTAAATTCATAGGAAAGGATGTTACTTTAAGTTATATAAAGAAAAAGCCGATATAATTATATATCCACAGATACTAATCTCCTTAGACTGGAGGAATAAATGGAAATTGTATTGTTTTAAGAATAGAAGGGAGATAGAGTAATAACTGTTTAAGTGTTTTAAAGTATACATGGAATAAAGAAATCCAGATCTTTGCTCTCAAATGCAGGATACAAAGGCATAGAAATAAAGAGAAATCCTATCTCAATAAATAATAATGATATATTAATCTCTACAGAAGGGAGAATAAATGAAAATTGATTTAATTGTTTTTAGGGCTAGAAAGGAGAAATAATAGTTTGCTTCAAGGGAAATTTGAAAAGTTTATGCCATTGCAGAAAGTTAGGGTCTTTGAATGTGGGCTCCACAGGAATTCTGTGATGGCTTATCCTTGAACGACAAATTAGTGGCTGAAAATAGGCTTATACAATAAGTAGAAGGGAATTTAATTGAAGCTAAATAATAAAGAATATTAACTTAACTCTTATAAAGAAAAAGGTGATATATAGATAACCACGGAAATGTAAATCTCCTTAAAAGGGAAGATTTAAGTATGCATAAATGAATACAGAAATTGATGCCTTTGAACTCATGTAGGTCAGGGCAGGGGTAGGAAGAAAAGCCTTATCTTAGACAGAGAGTAGAAATTTTGGCTTTGGTCTTACATAAGAACAAGGCAGGGAATAGTGAAGGAACACTAACTCAATGGATAATAATAATTGTTTAGATTGCTTTAATTGTTTGACATTGTTTTAACTATCAAAATTAGGGTGGCTATAAGTTTGGTGGTTGTGATATTAAAAATCCTATCTGAGAAAGTCAAACTAGAGCAGGCCTAAAGAGAAAGAAAGCTGCTAATTTGAATCAATCTATACCTTTGATGATTCTGGGTTGCTAGACAAAGGCCATGATGTTTTTGAGAAAGGCTCTATATTTATGTTAATATGAAAAGAAAAGAGTCTTTGGGTGCCTTCCAAAGTGATATGAATCAGATATGATAAGGATGACCCCTCTGAAGATCTTGGCTACTGACAGAAAAGAAATATTCAAGAAGATCAAATAGGACAGGCAACATGATTTACTGATTCCTCTATGTGGGAACAACCCTGTAACTGACTTAGACAGGCCAATTTCTCTAACCAAAACTAATTCATCTAATTCATCTCCAGACAAAAACATTCTGTCCAGAAAAGGACACAAGATGCAGGAGAGTCAACAGCTTAGTTCTGCCAATGCAGGCTAAGCTAGTAATTTGTAATTCTTGCTTTACTTAAGGTCTATCATATGGTTCCGGGCCAGAAGGATGAAGATAGGTGATCCAAAGTTTTGAGATATAGGGTACTGTCGAGGCTGTCAGCTGTTTCTCCAACTTATTCAGATTTTGGAAGCTATGTTTTATTTTGTTTCCTATATAATTCAGACAATATATAATTTATTATCAGACCTCTGATGAAGTTGAAGACTAGTTATAGTCTCATAATCAAACTTACATTGTTTAGCAAGAAGGAAGATGATGTAGATTTGAAAAGATGATTTTCAGATGGTAATGCAAGTTAAAATCAAAACATAGTTCAGGTATAGAATTGTAAACCTTTAAACTAGGATAGATGTTAGAGTAATGTACCTAAAACATCAAAATTGACAGACTGGATATTATTAGTGTATTCCTTATAATTTACATAACTGATATAACTATGTTCAATGTATAGCTGAGAGAAAAGGCCTTTTTAATGGATGAAAAAGGGAAAATGATATGGATTTTCTCTAATGCTACTCATGTTAATTTGGTTTTCAAAATTTCATGGGAATCTGCAGCTGTGCATGTAAGATGCTGAAGGTTGCTGTTCCCATTTGGATTTTATTGGTAAATAAAGTTGTCAGTGGCCAATGGCTGGGCAGGGAGACAGAGGTGGGACTTTAGGATTACAGGGCAAGGAACAGAGAAGGAGAGGAAAGAGAACTGCCATGCCAGGAAAGGAGTAGCAGCTATGCCTGAGAATTGCAAGACAGAGAGAGAGCTAATATGTGAGAGCCAGGGAAGAGTGGCACCAGACCCCTCCACACACCGGGGTATAGGGAAACAAAGATGGAATATAGATTTTTTGTAAGTCATAACTGAGAAATAACAGAAGTGAGGTGTTATCCCCATTGAGGTTTGGGTGTGGCCTACCATTGAGCTGTTTAAGGCATATAAAGTTATAAATCTGTGTATGTGTGCCTCTCATTCAGGATTCCATATCATTGGGGCAGGTAGTAAAGAATGTGCTGCTGCCACTGTGAGACCCTGACTTAGAGCGTTTCTCCCTAGAAGGTAAAGCCCCTGGATGTTCCCCAAGCTTGTTTTCCCTGATCTCTAAAAATACAGCCAGAAAGAAGCTCTTTGTTCTCTATAGCCAGCAAAAAGCCTTTTTGTTTCTGAGCCTTACAGCCAGAGATGTGATAATTGTAATTTTACCAAGTACATCCAGTCAGAAAAGAACACTCCTCCCAACTCTTCCCAACTCCTCCCAACTCTCATCCCAACTCCTCCTAACTCCTCCCAATTCTTCAGCTAGCTGTTAAAAGCCCCCTACTGTAACAGC